>NW_026876575.1:0-19837 GCF_032173495.1 Musca vetustissima
GTCTTTATAGAGACCAATTTGGGCTGTATAGAGACCCACAGGTCTTTATAGAGACCAATTTGGGCTGTATAGAGACCCACAGGTCTTTATAGAGACCAATTTGGGCTGTATAGAGACCCACAGGTCTTTATAGAGACCACAGGTCTTTATGAGACCAATTTGGGCTGTATAGAGACCCACAGGTCTTTATAGAGACCAATTTGGGCTGTATAGAGACCCACAGGTCTTTATAGAGACCAATTTGGGCTGTATAGAGACCCACAGGTCTTTATAGAGACCAATTTGGGCTGTATAGAGACCCACAGGTCTTTATAGAGACCAATTTGGGCTGTATAGAGACCCACAGGTCTTTATAGAGACCAATTTGGGCTGTATAGAGACCCACAGGTCTTTATAGAGACCAATTTGGGCTGTATAGAGACCCACAGGTCTTTATAGAGACCAATTTGGGCTGTATAGAGACCCACAGACCAATTTGGGCTGTATAGATAACCCACAGGTCTTTATAGAGACCAATTTGGGCTGTATAGAGACCCACAGGTCTTTATAGAGACCAATTTGGGCTGTATAGAGACCCACAGGTCTTTATAGAGACCAATTTGGGCTGTATAGAGACCCACAGGTCTTTATAGAGACCAATTTGGGCTGTATAGAGACCCACAGGTCTTTATAGAGACCAATTTGGGCTGTATAGAGACCCACAGGTCTTTATAGAGACCAATTTGGGCTGTATAGAGACCCACAGGTCTTTATAGAGACCAATTTGGGCTGTATAGAGACCCACAGGTCTTTATAGAGACCAATTTGGGCTGTATAGAGACCCACAGGTCTTTATAGAGACCAATTTGGGCTGTATAGAGACCCACAGGTCTTTATAGAGACCAATTTGGGCTGTATAGAGACCCACAGGTCTTTATAGAGACCAATTTGGGCTGTATAGAGACCAAAGGTCTTTATAAAGACCAATTTGGGCTCCATCCTCGTATTCGTTTATCTTGGCGTCAGACAATTTCTTCTCCGTGAAGACATATTGATTTCATTTTCCAACATAAGTAAAACTTGGACCAACAAATGACAACAACAACAACACAAAATCTAAAACGATAAATTTTTAACGCGCTTAGGTTAATGGGTTTTTAGGCTTCATTTAAATCTGATGTTTTTTCTTGTTTTGTTCGCTTGTTTTTCTTTTTTTTTTCTAAAAACATGTAATGGATAAAATTTGCAAATGTTAGCTGGTAAGCAATGTGTTTTGCGGAAGATGAGACCTTGCGTGGGAAGATCTTCAAATGTTTATAGTGTTTTTTTTTTTTATTTTTGTTGAACATTTCAGATGAATGCGGCGGAAGTCGATGATGATGAACAACATCATCATGAGCCTTTGAACTGAGTGGCAACATCGTTGCCCATCCATCCAATTTTGAAGGCAGTGCAATGGTGTCTGCTAATGGGTTTATTTTTGCAGCTAAAAATATTGATTTATTACGAGAAAATAGTGTTTATGCTCAAAATCCCTTCTCTATTCACAAACAAGCAACATTCAATGCATTGGGGTTTTTTCAGAGAAAAGGAATTGAAGGAAAAGTATGAAAAAATGTTTTCAAATTTATTTCTCTTCTTTAAGAGGTAAAATTTTTTGACAAAGGATTTTTGTTTGAATTTTTCAAGATGCAATAAATTTTCATTTCTATGAAAGTTTTGTAACAACGACACTGATTTATGTACTCCACGAGGTAATAGTTAGGAAATTAGGGAAAAACAAATAATATTGAAAATGTGGTGGCAATCAGTGAGGAAATCGTAAACAATAAGGGTATTGATGAACTGAAATCTTTGTGACATCTTTGCAATCGATATGAATTATTGTCATGGAGTTGTGAGTGAAATAAATTAAATTATGAAATTTCCCATATTTCGGACTTATTTAAGCAAATATTGAGTTATTTATACTCTTCCGTGTCAAACTTGCGATCAATATATGGGGGCTAGGCCTAAATGCGGACCGATATATTTCATTCTAGAAACTGAAATTCTAGTTTTTTTATATCGATTTCATCCAAAAGTCGAATCGTGTATTAATAACTTTTGAGAGTGAAATTTATACGATACTAAATACCAAATCGGTTGAAAAACATGGTTGTTCCATAGGCCAAGCGCGTCGGTCTCATCCAATTTGAAACACAATTTTCCGATATATTGTCTTCTACTTGATCTTTCCATCGGAGTCGTGGCCTTCCCCTTCTGCGTGAATCATCACTTGACTCGCTTTTATATGCATTTTTAGTGACGGGATCCTCATCCAATCTCACAACATGACCTAGCCTACGTAGTCGCTGCAGCTCGATCCGACTGACCTTGTCGATGTCCGAGAATAGATGGTACAACTTAGATCGGCCCATAGATCTTTTGGAGAATTTTTCTCTCAAACATTCCAAGAGCTGCCTCATATGCTTGTACAAGTACCCATCCTGCAGATCCATATAACAGTAGGGGTAGTATCAGCGTTTTGTAGATTGTGAGTTTGGTCAGGCGGGAGGTGGCCTTGTTTGTAAACTGCTTACTTAAACCATATTAGCATCTGTTGGCCATCACAATCCTTCTTCGAATTTCAAAACTGATGTCATTCGTGTTATTTATGACAGTACCAAGGTATATAAAATATTTAAGTACCTCGAAGCTGTAGTTCTCAAGTTCCGCAGTTGATCCGAGTCTACTGGACGTCTTGCACGTTGATACTATCAGCATGGTCTTCTCGCCGTTTACTGCCAGACCAATTTGGCATTATATCGATGTCTTCCCTGTAGGCGAGTAACATTTATTGTTTGGTGTTTGCTTCTCGTATGACCAATTCCAGCAGAATGTAAAAAAGATCACACGACAAACTGTCACCTTGTCTGAATCCTCGTTCGGTATTGAAGGGCTCAGAGAGGTCCTTTCGAATTTGAACTGCTGACCTTGTGCCACTTAAAGTAATCCTGCATAGCCGTATTAATTTTGCTGAACGCAGACATGACTTTAAACACCTCTGAACGGATAGGGCTGACGAATACGGTTTTGTAGTCGAGGAATAGGTGGAATATGTCGATGTTTTTTTTCGTAGGTCATTTCCAGGATCTGGCCAGACCTGAAGCCGCATTGGTATGGTTCAATAATGTCATTGACCATTGGCTTCAGTCGTTCACACAATACGCTGGATAGCACTATATATGCGATGGGAACAAAACCTTTTTCTCTATAGTTGGCAGATATTGTCTTATCTCCTTTTTTGTGCACGGGACACAAGATGCTGCGGTTCCAATCATGGGGCATGCATTCCTCCAGCCAAATTAACCAACATTTGACCACCGGTCTTGAATAGATCGGCAGGTAATCCACCGGCATCTGATGATCTATTGTTGTTCAGCCGATTATTTGCTACGCTGACCTCATCTTGGCTAGGTGGTATACAATCCATACCGTCACCTCTTATTGGTTTCGGGGTATCTTCTTCGCCGCCACTATTTGATACCAGATGCTTTGCAAAAAGGCTCCTTCCAGATCCTCATCACGCTATCTGTATCTGTCACCAGTTTTCCATATTCATCTCTACAGGAGGATGTGCCTGCACCAAAGTCGTCGGTTTGGTGTTTTACTCGTTGGTAAAATTTCCGGACTTCATTTTGACTCCTATAAATCTCGATTTGCTCACGCTTTTTTGTTCTCTCTACTTTTTTTCTAAAAATACGTTTCTCTTCTCTCCTTTTCTCCCGATAATTCTCCATTACATCAGTAGCATCACGACACTCCACGGGTTTCTTGGTTTATTATTAAAGCGTTGCCTTTGTTGCACTTGTATGTGGGTTAATTCAGCGGAGTAGGCTTCTGCTATCTGTTATGTTTGCAGCTTTTCGACGTCTAATTTCCGTGTTACATTAGATCTCACCTTTGCTGCTACATAAAGACTGGTGCAAACCTTAGCTGCCACAAAGTAGTGGTCCGAATCGATATTCGCACCTCGGATCGATCGAACGTCTAAAATACTGGACGAATGCCTTCCGTCTATCACAACATGATCAATTTGATTTCTGGGAGCTTGATCAGGAGAAATCCAGGTGGCTTTGTATTTACTGATATGCTTGAATCTGGTGCCATTTTTTTCCTGATACGAAGTCAATCAATTTCCTGCCGTTGTTGGATCTTTCTTCATGGAGGCTGAATTTTCCGACGGTGCGACCAAAAACATTGTCACTCTAATTTTTGCATTAAAATTTCCTAGCAGAATTTTAAGGTCATGGACAGGGCAAAGGTCATATGATTTTTCTAGGCGCTCGTAAAATATGTCTTTGGTCTGTTCATCTTTGTCTTCCGACGGAGCATGGGCGCAAATAAGCGTGATGTAGAAGAACACTTTCATACAGATTATAGCAATTCGCTCATCTACTGGAGGGAATATGGAGACGAAGTCTTTTATTCTCCTATTAATCATAAATCTGCATCCAAACTCACGTACCGTTTAATGCAGCTATAATACAGGGCGTAATCATCTGATTTACTTACGCCAGTCCCTTTCCATTAAATTTCCTGTAAGGCAATAAATCGGTTTTGTATTTCTTGAGTACATGCGCCAAACGTGCAACGTGCCTACATTCCAAGTACAGATTCGCAGATCGTGGAAGAGGGGCCAAGATAAGCCTGGGCTTTGCCGTGTTAAAGCCAATCAGAGCCGTTCCTTGGTGTCACACCCGGGATCAAACCAGAGCATTTTTAATCGACAAAACGTGGAATTGGTGGGTGATCCGCCATTCAACAATTACAACAATGATTTTCATCACCAGAAGATGAAGTTGAACCATTGAAGGTGTCTCAATCGGAGTGAAAAAAGTGTTACGACAATTGGACAATTGAAAACCTATAAAACCATGATCAATACTCACAATTTGTTATTAGATCAGATGTAAATATATAGTAGCACTCTGTTGGTATTTCAAATGTATGAGTAAATTTTTCCAACTAAAGTGGAGGGTATAAAAAACTCTAGTAAGCCGTCTATTTATAGAAAATATTTAAAGTTCTTATTCACTTACGGACATGTCTAAAAAATATGTTTTCTATGTTTCCCCTTCTCTCTATAGATTAAATAGTATGCCAAATTTGTATAGACCAGAGGCCCAGGGGAACCCATTCGAAAGAGTTCGTCCTGAAAAAACGTAATTAAATTCACCATTCGAATACCGAAAATTTGAAAAAGGCCACATCGGTGAAATTACAGCCAACTCACTTAACAATGAAGTTAACTTCAAAAAGTCAACCGATATATCTAATTTTCATCGTCAAACATCCTAAATATTATACTTGATATTGTGACTCCTATCGTGATTTCAAGATGCATATATACGGATGGCTCTAATGGTATAGTTTTTTAGATATGAGGGCTATTCCAAAAGGTGGATCGATATATTCCGTTTTTAATACCAGACATTCTAAGAATAATATCTATCAGCATATGATCCTATGAAAACCGACAACAAAAATTTAGTCGTGGGAGACAGTACATAATATATTAATATATTCTTCCCCAGATTCATATTTCGTGTTATAAGTGATTTATATAACATTCATCTTACAATAGTGGTTATTTAAATTCGCTATATTTGAAAAATAATATTTAATTAGAATGCCTAAGCCCGCACAATTCTGATTGAAAGCTCATGAAATTTGATTTCACAAAACTCCCGAAGAAAAAAATGTTAATCTATTAACACATGTATCCATTCACTTTTTTCGCCGTTTTTTGCTTCAACAAATCTAAGCAAAATCTTTGATGATCACTTGTGGTGAACAACAACAACAACGAGCATCAAGCTAGGAACATGTTGGCTATCTAATCATTTCATAATCAGACAGCAACAACAGCAGCAGCATCTGTGGCAGCGGCACGCAACAAACAATACCCGCTCAAAAATGCCGACGAAGAAAAAGAAGTAAACTGCAATATTTTTAAAATTACATCTGTGTGGTGAATTCCAAAATCTGCGTATCTTCTTGGGGCTGTGCAGTGGTTAGACATCATTTGAAGATGCTGTTGTTGGTTGTTCGAAAAATATATATTTCTGAAATTATAAATATTTTGGGTTTTTAAGAAGTGCCAACCGAACAGAAAATGTGGTTGCAATATGGCACCATGTGCAACAAATGATGCAACAACGACTAGACGACCTGTACAGGTTTGGACAGCAAATTATGCTAAAAATCAAGGAAGTAATAATTATGTGTAGCCAATCATCTATAAAGAATAGAATTAAGTGATTACAGTATCGAAACCATATCCACCATTATTTTACTCTACAACCGAGTGGGTGAAAACATATTATATTTGGCATACTGTAAATATCTTCAAAATTAAGAAAACGTGGCGGGATCGTTTATATAGATACTAAATCAAAACATGGACCTATATCGACAATATGCAGCATAGATGTTTTGTATTCCCTAAAAATCCACTTCAGTGGTAAAATGTGGCTAAAATCTTCAAAATGGGTTAAAACAAGAACCTATATCGAAATTTCCTGCATAAATGTTTTACACCTTTCAAGAATCCGGAATATCAAATTACAGCCACTTCGTTTGGAAAAAGTGGTTAATTTCTGGATTTGGATTTTATTTGGGGGCTATTTATATTTTCTATTTGCAATACCAAATACCAGAGGGTTGGTAGCAATGTATATTAATGTATATTACCAGATCCACTGACAGACAAACATTCCTAAATCGACAATTCTGATTAAAAAGAGGGTCTCCAACGAATATTTCGAGGTATTGGCTAAAAACAGCCAATGTTCATGGGTTTGTCGGGTCCTTGTAAAATCGTTATATCTAATTCAATAACTTCGAATGCTCCATTGTATTTTGGCGCTAGATAAACTGCAGAATATTCGTTCACTTTTAATTTTGGATACTGTCTCTCTAATATCGTTCCTGGTTTCCTCGGTAAGTTGATTGCGCACTATTTTAAACACTTCTTCGCATACTCTCTCTCTCTCTCTCTCTTGGAAAGTGTTCTGAGAATCTGTCCACTTCCGAGAACCGACTCGTCGTACAGTGTAATTTTGTGGTGGTAGTCTTTCCACCGTTATTGAACCTTCAACTGTTATCTCGCTAATACCTTTTATCCTACCACTGGTCTCCATGAACATTAACGATAGACACATGGACCTCCTCGCATATTCTCTCCTTTGGAGAATGTTTTGAAAGTATGACAACTGACTCTTCTTACAGTGTATAGGAAGGCGTTAAATATTCCCGACTATAAACTATGATTCTGAGGTCCGACTTTCCATTTTGCGATATGAGGATCTTTAGGTACCGGACAGTGCAAGGATTCATTGGCGAAACGATGGTGCACCAAAGTCCCTGTATACCTTACGATTTGGGCGAAATTTGTGTGCTAAATTTCGTGAAAATCGGTTCAGAATTAGATATAGCTCATGGTGAGTTAAAAAAATTCCACAAAGTCAAACTCCATAATTTTTAAAGTAGTAAAGTCGAACTGGGCCGACTATATAATACCCTTCACCACTTTGGGTATATTGTACATATGTATTCTTACAATTGCATGTCAATGTCCACTCGACGGATCATTCTAATGTCATTCTGCAATCTATGATAAATGTAATTTCGTTCGGCCAGATTTTTAGTGCGTACCATGGGACAAATTTAGCAAAATTGATACACGCTATTCGGTACGCCGCACTGTTAAAACTTTAATCTCAATCAGATACCCATTCGAAATACATATGGAAACTATGGCTGCGATATTCAATTTTCGAAAATATATATGGGAGCTATATCTAAATCTGAAACGATTATCACGAAATTTAACATACATCGTTCTAGACTTTATTCAAAACGCTTTGCCAATTTTCGTGCAAATTGAAGGGTATATAGGGACTTTGGTGCGCTATTTACCTAAAATCGGACGAAAATATATATGGAAGCTATATCTAAATCAGAACCGATTTTCAGGAAACTTAGCAAACTTCATTCTAGACTTAATTCAGTACGCTATGCCGAATTTCGTGCAAATCGAAGCATATATAGGAGCTTTGGTGCACCATTTACATTAAATCGGACGAACTCATATGGGGGCTATATCTAAATCTAAACGGAACGAAATTTTGCACACATCGTTTTAGACTTATTTCAGTACGCTATGCCAAATTTAGTGCAAATCGGAAAATATTTAGGGATTATGGTACAGCATTTACCTAAAATCGGACGAAAATATATATGAGAGCTATATCTAAATCTGAACCGATATTTCCCAATTACAATAGGGTTCGTCCTTGTGCCCAAGGCTTTAATACAACCTCCAGAATATTTTCGCGATAATATTCGGCATTTATTCTGATGATATTCGATTAATACGAGCGGAGAGCGACCATCGGCTGTTATGGCGGCCCACACCATCACCATGGCCGGCGCTTGGGTTCCGGTGGCCAACCGAAGGTGCACATTTTCAGCTTACCTCTTTGGCAAGTAAACACGATCATTTTGTTTGTTTACAAACTGCTGGACAACGAATGTTTTCTCATCGGGGAAAACCAAATTCGGCAGTTCACCACTTTCGGCCAAGCGAAGCAACACTTTAGCTCTCTTGAGTTTATTTTCTTTCTGTTGCGGTGTAAGTTCTTACACTTTTTGGAATATCAATGGATTTACCCCGATTTCATTTTTCAATATTCACGCTTGAATTACATCACGAATAACTTTTTTTCTGGGAAATTCTCACCAAAATGCTTTTGTACGCTTGTAAACAATATAATGAGCTGTCACTGGAATAATTTCAATAGATGTCCGACGAGTGACTTAGAAGTGACAGCAGTCTGAAGTTGGTTGCAGTTTTTTCAACTCACCCTGTATATATTTTCGTACGATTTTAGATAAATGGTGCACTAAACTCCTAATGTTTGTTTCAAATGGAGACCAAAATGACGCTATTGTGTTTTGTTAAAACTGGTGCAGATGCAAACATAGCTTCCATATATATTTCGAACGGGTGTCTAATTGGGATTAAATGGAACTTTCACCTTCGCGGTCTCTTCCGTTGGTGAACATTACTAAAAACGATAAGAGAAAACCAAGATAACCGTAGTTCCGTGGTTAATAGTTGACAAAGATGCTACGTAAATCGTGCAAAGACTGTCAACTGTTCCTCGGGAATTGACACACGAATTTGTCCCGCAGTTGTGACTTGGTACAGGCTATTACAGGATTCAAACTTTGACTCAGCTGGACCTACTCATGGATCTCTTTGATTTTTTACTGAACACATTATTTTCTCGATCACTTCATTGCAGAGTTAGGGTGCCTCCTGGCAATATTCGCACAAGCCGGCAACTTTTTACCAATTGTTGGTACCCTCTTCCTGTTATGTTAAGACCAGTTTATCCTTTTTGGGTTTTCAGCCAACAAGACAGGGTTAGGTTGCTATATCTTCGATTTTACTATTAATTCACTGGCAACCATTGTATTACATGTTTGTTCTATAGAGATATTCAACTGATGGGCACGAAAGTGAATTGACTACTACGTTAAGTGTATTGAAGAGATAACGTGTATTATGGAAGCTAAAGGGTGCAGCGTGACAATCTGCCTCCAGGTTACATTTTCTGTTAAGGAATAAATTGTCTATGTTTCATTATAGATTCTACTGCGATAATTCTTTCGGTGCCTTCTATGACTATACTTGATCCAAGCTACAAGCGAGTATCGATCCTTTGTACATTCGAATTTCTATATATTTATTAAAAATATATTTCCAATTTCTTATTTCCCGTTACCATAATTATCATCCCACACCTCTTAAGAATTGATTGTGAATTTGTAAATATCTTAAAAAATAATTTTCTTAACCAAAACAAAAAACAATCAAGTTTTATGCGTTCCTCAGTGTGCGCACGTGCAACCAAACAGCTTGCATCAATAAGTGTGGCATTTACCAAAAAAACCTTTGTCCGCTAACTTTATTGTGAACCAACGCGCTGTGATTATGCACCTCGGTGAGTGGGTAGTTTACGGATAAATATAAATATTCGTGTCTTCATTTAAGTTTCCAAATAAAATTTAAAAAATAGCAAAACAAAAGAACAATTGTATATTTATGGCGAACAATGTACACAATTATTCAATACAAATAAATGGTGTTGTTCGGTGTTAGACCAATAAGTGGAATTTGGCGGATTTTTAAAAGAAAAATGAATTTTCTTATAAAGGTCTTTAGATTGAGTTATCAAGTTAATTTTAGTGTGATAAGCATTATTCGAAAACATAAATACAAAGACTATTTGTTAAACTAACTGCGTAAATCGAACTCTAGAGGTTCACAAATGTAGTACCATTTAGTACACATTAATACAAAATCGAATAAAAAAATATTTCCCAATTTCAAGATACCAGCCCGATCACTTCACCCAATTATAATTGTACCAATTTTCAAAACTTCTTACATAGTCCAATCCTACACCCCAACAATTATCCTAACTCCAAATTTCAAAATTCCAGATCTATCGGTTCACTCAAATTCACATTTGGTCCTATTTAGTACATATTAGTACAATCTATCAGAACTTCCTTCAAATTCTTACGAATTTTTTAAAACTACCTATATCAAATAACAATGGAAAGCTGTATCGGTTCACCCAAAATTTAAATTGTACCAAATTTAGTACACATTAGTACAAATTTCTAAAAAACCGTACATAACCCAATCCTACACCCAATGATCCTAACTCCAAATTTAAGGATCCTAGCTCTACCTGTGCACAAAAAGCGCGGTATAAACTGTTTCTCCTTTATATAGAAATAGGTTTTCAAAAAACACTCATCGGCAATTTTTTTTACAATGAAAGCAGGCATTTCTATTTTTTCCATTGTAAAAAATTACCGAGGCGTCTTTTTTGAACACCTTTTTCTATATGAAGGAGTTGCCAGATCGAAACAAAATTTAACATGTGTTCATAACAGAGATGGAAGTTTCCAAAAAACCTAACTTTCTTGTTTATACCGCGCTTTTTGTGCTAGGCTAAGAACTTTCCGAACTGCCCTCGTATATTGACTCCTGCAGAACATAGACCCGAGAAGTTTATAGTATATCCAAGAGGTGTGATTGACCTTTAAATTGGTGTCAATTATATTGATGTATATACTCGGATGTGGAAGTTATGCACACTTAAATACATACAGGTGTCTACGTATTCTGATACTGTTGAGTATTGTCATAAGCACGCTAGAGTGCGAAAATGTAGCACTGATGGTTAGGAAATTTGTCATGAAGTTTGTTTATGGTCAAGGACGACGCTTATCATTTTCGATGACGATCAAATGATATTTTAGCGATGAACTGGGCTGAAATCTTTTTTTATTTCAGTCGTTTTAGAGATCATAATTATATGCCGAACATCATAATTTGTCCAGGCAATCTGACTTTTTTGAATAGCTTCCTCATAATAAAATAATAGTAAAGAAGCACAATGGCCAAAAATAGCCCACTCCCTACAAACTGCAGCAAAAGCAACACTTCGGTACCAAAAACAACAATCAAGAAATCGGTGGTACGATCAGGAGTGTCGTAATGCTACTGATATGAAAAACGCAGCGCATAGGGCAACCCTTTAGACAGTAGCAACACGTAATGCGATGGAGAATTATCGGGAGAAAAGGAGAGAGGAGAAACGTATTTTCAGAAAAAAGAAGAAAGAATAAGAAAAACGAGAGCGTGAGCAAATCGAGATGTGCAGGAGTCAGAATGAAGTTCGGAAATTTTACCAACAAGTAAAACACCAAACCGAAGGCTTTGGTGCAGGCACATCCTCCTGTAGAGATGACAGCGTGCTGAGGATCTGGAAGGAACATCTCGGCAACAGCAGGTGCCGATGGGTTACAAGCCGAACTATTCAAGGCTGGTGGTCAGATGCTGGTAAGGAGCATACACCAGCAGATTAGTACAATTGCACAAAAAAGGAGACAAGACGATATGTGCCAACTATGGCGGAATAAGTCTCCTTCCCATTGCATATAAAGTGCTATCCAGCGTACAGTGTGAACGAATGAGGCCAATGGTTAATGACATTATTGGACCATACCAATGCGGCTTCAGGCCTGGCAAATCCACCATTGACCAGATTTTCACTCTGCGCCAGATCACACGAAAAACACATCGACACATTTCACCTATTCGTCGACTATAAAGCCGCAATCGACAACCCAATCCGCGCAGAGGCGTTTAAAGCCATGTCTGCGTTTGGCATTCCTGTAAAGTTTATTCGGCTATGCAGGATAACTTTAACTGGCACAAGATCAGCAGTTAGAGTTGGAAAGAACCTCTAGGAGCCCTTCAATACCGAACGAGGATACCTTGGCAGACAGTTTGTCGTGTGACCTTTTTAACATCCTGCTGGAAAAGGTCATACGAGAGGCAAATGTGAACCGTAATTGTACTCTATACACCAAAAAACACATCGACGCCTCCGAACCATAGTAAGCTAAGTCGACTTAGCATGTTTTAAAGTTCTTTACGTTATTAGATACTACGGTCCTTAATTTATATTCTCTGAAATTTTGGTAATCATCGGCCAATCCAAATCAAAGTTATAAGCAAAAATGTACTTAGCATTGCACGTAAGAATAAAGAAACTTCCATACTTTGAAAGCTTCTACTGAAAAACTCACTTTTCAGACTTAGCATACTATGGTTCGGAGGCGTCGACAAGTTACTCGCCTACGATGTAATGGGTTTAACATTGAGAGCGGTAACAGCCACCTTTGAACAAATTGAGAAGGAACGGCGAGAAGACTAAGCTGATGGTTTCAACGCGCAAGACGTCCAGTAGACTCGGACCAACTATGGAACTTAAGAACTACAGCTTCAAGGTACTCAAAGATTTTTTGTATACCTTCGTACCACCATAAATAAAACTATTGACATCAATTTTGAATTTCGGAGAAGGATAGTTTTGGCCAACAGATGCTACTATGGTCTGAGTAAGCAACCCAAAAGCAACCCCACGCTGATACTATGTTGTTATGATGTTATATGGATCTGAAGCATGGGAACTTACGCAAGCAGATGAGGCAGCTCTTGGGGTATGCCTTCATACTAAATTCTTTATACAAAATATTATTAATAATTTATTTTCAATTGATTTGGCGTTCCTGAACTTGGGTCATTTATTTAAATAACAAATTGCAAAATCGAACCCCACCTTCATATGCAAAATATTTCGACGTTTGTTTCTTAAGTCTTTTGTTTTGCATTAGCACACTGAGGGCAATAACTTGACTCTTTAAAAACAATTCTTAATTTGTACCTAACAGTCAACAATAACATTTATTTAATAGTTAATATCTACTGTAGGTTAAATGTAAACTACTCAACCTCCCACATAAATGATCCGCATTTGAAATACATATAAAAATAACAATACAAACAATAAAAAAATATATTTCAATATACAACTACCTATTTTCGTCTAAAGAGACATTCTTTTGTGAATTCATCATCATTAGCGGCATATAGCCTTAAGGCATAGAGAGGAATAGATAAAGAGGCAAATTTTCAAGAAAAAAAAACAAAACACACACCTCAATTTTATCGAAGAAAATGATGCAATAATTCAGAAAACAAAAAAACATTTTTATTTTGTATAAAATATAGGAAAAACGCTTATAATTAAATCATAAACAACCACAGTTAGAACAACAGGCAGCGGCGGCAGCAGCAAAACGAAGAAGAAGATACGAGTTATTGCGGATCTTAATGTGGCGGCACATTTAAATACCAAAGAAGCTGAAGAAGAATTGCCATGATGACGAAGTCATCCGAGGGGAACATGCCAAATGACCTAAATGATCTTTAACTGAGTGTGTCAGGCCAAAGGCATAGTCACCAGTTTTGGAGGCACAGCCAAGCTAGGCTAGGAAGCTAAGTTAACGTGACATCAGACACCAGACAAAACAAGACGCGAATTAATGTTATATAAAGTTGATAGAAAATAGCAACAGCGACAACAACAAAAACAACAACGCGTCTTAAATTGCATTTTAAATGCGCATAAATTTCATATAAATTTGCTGTATCTCAAAGAGAATCTAAATGAGTGAAGATGCCAAATATCCGAAGTGCCAAGAAAAACACAATGTATCCTGGCATGTTTACAAATTTCGGATTTTTTTCTGTTTTTCATTTTGCAATAGACACGGCATATTTTAGCATTTTGTTTCCACTTGCAAATGTTATTCGAAAAGGTTAACAAGTGCCAACAACACCCCCACCAATTTGATGTATGATTAATAGAGTTGAAAATAAATTGAGAGGAAAATATGCTATTTGGTCAAGAGCGTATAATAAATTACCATAAGAGTTGTCAGGTTCATGTTATAATCACTGGCTTGTTACAGAACGGTTGTTCCATAAGCCGAGCTTAAACAAGATTTCCAAGCGCGTCGGTCTTGTGCACATCTCATCTAATTTGAAAGACCATGTTCCGAGATGTTGTCTTATACTTGATCTTTCCATCGTATTCGTGGCCTTCCCCTTCTGCGTGAACCATCACTTGGATCGCTTTTATATGACTTTTGAGCTGGGGCATCTTCATCCATTCTCACAAGATGGCCTAGCCAACGTAGTCGCTGCAGCTCAATATGACTTATTATGTCGATGTCCGCGTATAGATTGTAACGCTCGTGGTTCATTCGACGCTGATATTCACCATCGACGCAGATCGGTCCGTAGATCTTTCAGAGAATTTTTCTCTCAAACACCACAAGAGCTGCCTCATTTGCTTGCGCAAGTACCCATGCTTCAGATCCATATAACAGCAAGGGTAATAACAATGTCTTGTAAAGTGTACGTTTGGTCTGACGGGAGGTGACTTTGTTTCTAAACTGCTTACTTAGACCATAGTATCATCTTTTGGTCTTCACTATCCTTCTCCGAATTTCAAAACTAATGTCATTAGTTTTAATTATATACCTTGGTATATAAAACATTTAACTGCCTCGAAGTTGTAGTTTTCAAGTTCCACAGTTGGTTCGAGTCTACTGGAAGTCTGGCGCTTTGATACCAACAGCTTGGTCTTCTCGCCGTTTACTGCCAGACCCAATTTGGCAGACTCCTTCTCAATTTGTTCAAAGGTGACTGTTACCGCTCGCAATGTTCGATCCATTATATCGATATCATCAGCGTGGGCGAATAACATGCGTTGTTTGGTGTACAGGTTGCCATTCTTGTTCACCTTTGCGTCTAGCATGACCTTTTCCAGCAGGATGTTAAAAAGATCACACGACAAACTGTCACCTTGTCCGAATCCTCGTCCGGTGTTGCTGATCTTGTGCCACTTAAAGTTATTCTGCATAGCCGTATTAATTTTGCAGGAATGCCGAACGCAGACATGGCTTTAAACGCCTCTGAATGGATACGATTGTCGAATGCGGCTTTATAGTCGACGAATAGGTGGAATTTGTCGATGTGTTTTTTCGTAGATTTTATTTTCCAGGATCTGCCGCAGAGTGAAAATCTGGTCAATGATAGATTTGTCAGGTCTGGAGCCGCATTGGCATGGTCCAATAATGTCATTGACCATTGGCTTCAGTTCACACAGCGCACGGGATAACACTTTATATGCGATGGGAAGGAGACTTATACCTCTATATTTGGCACATATCGTCTTGTCTCATTTTTTCGTGCACGGGACACAGGATGCTGAGATTCCAATCATTGGGACACAGGATGCTGAGATTCCAATCATTTGGCATGCATTCCTCTAGCCAAATTGTACTAATCAGCTGGTGCATGCACCTTACCAGCATCTGTCCTCATCTTGGCTAGGTGGTATACACTCTATACCGTCATCTCTTATTGGTTCTGGGGTATCTGGTATTTGGTACCAGAAGCTTTTCAAAATACTCCTTCCAGACCCTCAACACGCTGTATGTATCTGTCACCAGGTTTCCATCTTCATCTCTACAGGAAGATGTACCTGAACCTAAGCCATTGTGCTTCTATACTATTATTGGGACAATGAGTGCTTTCGTCAAACAGGTGGGTAATTTGAGCGGAGTAGGTCTCTGCTACCTGTTGTGTTTGCAGCTTTTCGACATCGAGTTTCTGTGTTGAGTTAGATCGCACCATTGCTGCTACACTAAGACGAGTGCGAACCTTGGATGTTACAAGGTAATGGTCCGAATCGATATTCGTTCCCCGGATTGGTCGGACGTATAAAACACTGGATTAATGCCTTTCATCTATCACAACATGATCAATTTGATTTCTCGTTGCTTGATCATAAGATATGCCTAATCGTCTGATTACTTACACCTGTCCCTTTCCATTGCATTTCCTGTACGGCAATAATATCGGCTTTGTACTTCTTGAGTACATCCGCCAAAGCGAAAACTGCGCCTGTTCTGTACAACGTGCGCACATTCCAAGTGAAGATTAGCAGATTGTGGTCCTTTATACGTTTGCAGGTGTCGTCAATTTGTACATTTTGTTCGAATGTAGTGGAATTTTTAAATTCGGATGTTCTAGTGGTCAGAAATCATGCCCGTCGTCGAAAATGTGAGTCACCTTAAATCAGTAAATATTTTCAAATAACTATCATAGATAATTTTGGTCAATATCATGCGAATGGCATACAGAAGACAAGGACAACGCGCAAGACGTCCAGTAGACTCGGACCAACTGTGGAACGTGAAAACTACAGCTTCGAGGTAGTGAACGATTTTATATACCTCGGTACAACCATAAACGCAACTAATAACATCAGCTTTGAAGTCCGGAGGAAAATAGTGTTGGCCAACAGATGCTAATATGGTCTGTGTAAGCAACTCAAAAACAAGGCCACCTCTCGCCAGACCAAACTCACACTCTACAATACGCTGATATTACCCGTGCTGTTGTATGGATCTGAAATACGGATACTTGTGCAAGTATATGAGGCAGGTCTTGGAGTGTTTGAGAGAAAAATTCTCCTGAAAATCTATGGGCCGATCGACGGTGAATATCGTCGTCGAATGAGTAATGAGCTATACCATCTATTCTCGGACATCGACATAGTCAGACGGATCGAACTGCAGCGACTACATTGGGTAGCTCATGTTGTGCTCCCATTCAAAAGCCAGGTTATGATTTACGCAGAAGGTGAAGGCCATGAATCCGATGGAAAGATCAAGTAGAAGACAACATCTCGGAACATGGACTTGCAAATTGGATGAGATGCGCATAAGACCGACGCGCTTGGAAATCTTTGTATACCCTTCACCAGGGTGTTATGTCTTTGTGCATATGTTTGTAACAGGCAAAATGAAACGAGATAGACAGACGGTTCCTTTTGAGAATATGCAAAGAATCACTTTTTATGTCGATTTACGCATGTCCGTCCGTCGGTCCATGTTAAATTGTAAACAAAGTACAGGTCACATTCATGATTCGAATTGAATGAAATTTGGCACAATTCACTTATTTGGCCCAAGGATGAACCCTATTGAAATTCAGATTTAGATATAGCTCCCATATATATTTTCATCCGATTTTATGTAAATGGCGCACCAAAATCTCCATATATCCTTCGATTTGTACGAAATTTGGCATAGCGTACTGACTAAACCCTAGAACGATGCGTGTTAAATTTCGTGAAAATCTGTTCAGATTTAGGTATGGTTCCCATATATATTTGCGTCTGATTTTTGGTAAATGTTGCAGCAATGTCCCTATATATCCTTCGATTTGCATGAAATTTGACATAGCGTACTTAATAATTCTAGAGTGATGTTTGTTAAGTTTCGTGAAAATCAGTTCAGAGTTAGATATAGCCCCGATATATATTTTCACCCGATTTAATGTAAATGGTTCACCAGAGTCCCTATATCTTTCAATTTACACGAAATTTGGCATAGCGTACTGAATTGAGTCTAGAATGATGTGTGGTGAGTTTCGGGAAAATCGGTTCAGATTTAGATATAGCTCCGATATATATTTTCGTCCGATTTGTGATAAATGGTGCACCAAAGTCCCTATATATCCTTCGATTTGCACGAAATTTGGCATAGTGTACTGAATTGAGTCTAGAACGATGTGTGTTAAATTTCGTAGAAATCGGTTCAGATTAAGATATAGCTACACATTTTAGTTAAATATTGCACAAAAGTCGCTTCATATCCTTCGGTTTCCACAAAATGTGGCATAGCGTACTGAATTAATTCTAGAATGATGTGTGGTAAGCTTCGGGAAAATCGGTTCAGATTTAGATATACCTCCCACATATACCCACATATACTCGTCGAATTTTACATAAAAGGTGCAGCAAACTCCTAATGTTTGTCCGATTAACACGAAATTTTGCACAACGTTTCATAATAAAAATTTAATGGTGTTATTGCGTTTCTATGAAATTGGTGCAGGAGCAGCCATAGCTTCCATATGTATTTCGAAAGGGTGTCTGTTTGAGTTTAAATTTTTAACAGTGCAGCGTACCGAAGAGCGTATATCAACTTTGCTAAATTTGTCCATGGTACGCAGACTACACACTAAATCTGCCCAAATGGAATTCAATTTAGCATAGGTTGCAGAAAAGGATACATATGTACAATATACCCAAAGTGGTGAAGGGTATCATATAGTCGGTGGTTTACTTCTTGCATAAAACTTTTCTGAAGTATTTGCTGCCTTCCGTCAAAACCTTTATTGATGATGATCATATGCAGAGAAGTTCATGAAGAGCTCAAACAAAATTTATGGCCAAACAGCAAAACCAAAAAATACAAATCGAAATATTTACACGATTAAAGCCACAATAAAATATTACAAATTTGTCGATAATAATTACACCCATACATACCTGCATTTATATATACAGGTATGCCACGTTGTTTGTGGCCAAGAGAATTCTTGGCCATAACAACAATTACAACTACTTTAAAATCAGATAAAGGTTTTTTTCCTCCTTTGTTATTGAAGATGCTAAAGAAATAAAAAAAATAATATTTTGCAATTAACCAACGTCACTCACCATCTGTTGAAGGTAGGAGGCGGGAGGGACGTGTTTGTCCCCCCTCCCTCTTTCATAGTCATCTACCACACCATCAGCAGCACCACCTTCTTCTGTTTCTTTATTTATATATTTCGTTTTGAAGATGTGTGTCTTTATTTGTGCCTCAATGGCTGGGGAACAACAATGCCATGCAATCTCGATGAAGATGAGGATGATGATCATCGTCGTCTTCGTCACCACCATCGCTGGCTTCATCAGACAACGTCTGTTCTCATCGAAATGATGGCTGTTTGTTGGATGGTTGCAATAAGAAATTCACGTTGTCGTTTCGAATGTTTTTTTTTTCCATCAGTCGCACCAAGAAAAAAAGTTGCGCTCACTCGCTCGCTCATTAGCATTTATTATTGTTGTAATAATGCCTAAGCATTACATGTGAATTACCAAATATTTTTCTTGGCGTTTTTTTGTGGTGGGTTTTCATCTTTTCTTATTTTGGTTGGTTTTTGGTTTTTATTTTGAGCAACAAATATTCCCAATTAATTCACATACAAGGCATTCAGACAAATCTTCTGCAAATGTAATTGTAAATTATTACGAAAAATTTTGTTTTGCTGCATTTTTTCGGGTTGAATTTTCTTCTTAACAAAAACAAAACAATTTTGAAGAAGACACATTTGATTGTCGGCCATATTTGAGTTGCCAGTTTGGCAACAGATAAATATTTGGCAAAGACACTCAAGAAAATGATATTGTAGTACCCAAGGCATTGTCTAGAAATTGTACTATAAATCATCCATAAATATAAGACTTTC
>NW_026876576.1:0-20253 GCF_032173495.1 Musca vetustissima
ATTTTTGTTACGGTATACGACTACAAAATACCAAATTGCAGCAAATTCGGTTGAAAAACGCACTCAAGAACCCCAAAACACCGAAAATTTGAGGTACCCTTATATGGGGGTTATCCAAAAAAATTGACCTATACTCATAATTTTTGTGGAGATATTTAGTACCCAGTAAGAACCCAATGTAGCAAATTTCAGCGAATTCGGTTGAAAAACGCGCTCAAGAACCCCAAAATACCGAAAATTGGGGGGTACCCTTATATGAGAGTTATGCCTAAACGTGGACCGATAAAGCCCATCTTCAAACTTGACCTGCCTGTAGAAAAAAGACGACTCTATGCAAAATTTTGGCGATCTATCTCAATTCGTTTAGACGCTAGAGTGATTACAACAGACAGACGGACATGGCTATATCGTCATAGAATTTTACGCTGATCAAGAATCGATGAGTAACAAACGGAAAAACAAAATTAATATACCCTCCATACTACGGTGGAGGGTATCAAAAGGGGATTATATGGGGACTACCCCAGAAAATTTTTTGCAGGAAAATTTTTTACCATATGCGACTACAAAATACCAAATTTCAGCGAATTCGGTTAAAAAACGTGCTCAACAACCTCAAAATAGCGAAAATTGGGGGTACCCTTATATAAGGGCTACTAGAAAAATTGCACCTATATTTATAATTTTTGGTGGAAATATTTGGCACCCAATAGGAACCAAATGTACCAACTTTCAGCGAATTCGGTTGAAAACGCGCTCAAGAACCCCAAAATACCGACATTTGGGGGGTTCCATTATATGGGGCTACATGAAAAAATTGACCTATATTTTTAATTTTAGTGGAGAGATTTTCTAACCAATAAGAACACAAAGTACTAAATTACATCCCATTCGGTTGAAAACTACGATCGAAACCCCGAAAATACTGAAAATTAGAGGGTACCGTTATATGGGGGCTACCAGAAAAAATTGACCTATTTGTATAATTTTTTGTGGAGAAATTGGGCACCCAATAGCAACTCAATATACCAAATTTCAGCGAATTTGGTTGTATAACGCGCTCAAGAACCCCAAAATATGGAAAATTGGGGGATACCCTTATATGGGAGCTATGCCTAAACGTGGACCGATATATCCCATCTTCGAACTTGACCTGCCTGTAGACAAAAGACGCAATTTTCCTCAAAATCTTATTGCACTAATATTGCGACAGATATTTAAACTTATACACGCCGTAGAGTACAATTCAATTTCACTTATATCTATATGGGCTTGGATATACCCCATATAGATATTAGTGAAATTGAATCGTCCTCAAAGGAGTGTATAAGTTTCTATGTCTGTTGCAATATTAGTGCAATGAGATTTTGGGGAAATTCCTTATGGGGATGAATGTTCTTGGCGAGTATATTAAGAATCCAGAATTGTAAATTTTCCATAGGTGAAGTATGGACCAGAGAATTTCCTAATTTCCCTAAACCCATATACACCATTCGCGCTACACCCAACTACGTGACCATAACGGTTATACTTTGTTTTGCACATACTCTCCGGCAAATTGTTGTAATTCTCCATAAGCTTCCATAAACCCCTACTTTATATGGATTTATGATCACAAACAATTTCCTTATAATCATCATAAAAGGCCATGCCAGGCTTAGTATTTTTCCACTAACAGTAGCAACAGCTACTGCTGCAGTAGCATAAACCACAAACCCCAACTCAAATGGAAAGTGTTGCAAATAGATTGACGACTCTTCTCCCAGTCCATAAAAAAAGATCAGAAAAAAAACAACAAGCATCAACACCGATTTAAAGAAGATGTCATCTTGTAAACTTCAATACTCGATTATGATATGGCAAAATGATGATCATCACACTGCGAACCTTATTTAGATTGGCGTAATTTTCCAAGGCGACAGCTCACTTCACCAGAATGTGGTTTCCAATGCGACGGTCTAGTGTTACCGATTGATGACATGACATATTTCTTTCTTTGTACTGGGATATGGAATATTTCAAGTATTTTGAAATTGTTTTTATTTATTTTTTTTTCTTATAATGACAACAAACACCTTTAAATTGTGTTTGTGGTGGGGGGATATTCTCCCCCTCTCCTTTTGTCACACACCACATGAATGTCTTTGAATTTGATCTGATGATGGTAGCCAATTGAGATTACCCTCTATAGTAATCTGTGTAACTCTATTTCGTAGAGATACACAGATTTTTTATTTAATTAAGAAGCCCTATGTGCGGTATAATCCTAATCAGGCTCCGTTCAACCAAAACCACAAATCTGAAAAAGATCTATGTTGTAGTTGTTTATTTTTTTCTTCTACTCCCTGTTAATAAGTTCAATCTCTGCAAGTATTATTTTTCAAAAGAAGACGATGCAAAAATTGATTTTCACACCTTAATTGAGTGTCTCCACGTCTGTGCTGAAGTGCGAACATTTGTGAATAGAGGAACGAACAAGACGAGACGAGAAGAAAATTGCAATGAAACATGTTTATTAAGTCTTGATTTAGCTGGTAATTCAATACTCTGGCTATACAAATGGTCGGACAGACGGATAAACAAACGGTTCGATCTACAGTTGTTATTGCCTTTATTTATTTTTATTTTTTCATGAGGGGCACTACCGATTGACACTATTCCTGTTGCTGTGACTGTGGCTGCGGATGCTTCGGCTTATTATTGTTGTTGCTGAAATTAATATTATTAACAATTATTTATTATAAGGTAATGAGGGAATTGAAATCGATATCAAATGCTATTGAATCGATGTCATTCGGGCATGCAAAATTAAGAAATAAATAAATGTTGTACTATGTGAACCGTTTGTATTCAATAATGTGAATATTAATTGATGTCTTATAACGCACTAAAAGAAATAGTGTGTGGTTTAATATTTTGAATAGTTATACATTATAGAAAACAAAGCCTGACAAATATAAAAAAAAAACAGTGAGCGGAGCAGTATAGTCGGACGGGGCCGACCATATGATACCCTACATCACTTCCACGAAAATCGAACTTTGTGTGGTTCTCTATTCTGAGCTTCGGCAATATTTCGCGGTATTTGCACCCTCTTGACCGACTAGAGGTTAACAAATATTACTAATATTCAGTTCACCCCTTCTAATTACTTGTCCAGATTCCCTTCACCGTGGGTTGTGTTGTGATGATCGGCTTTCAATCGACTCGAAAAAACACAAACAAATTAAGTTTTCGGTCCAATTCATACCAAAATTATTATCTGATCATAATTGAAAATTATATATATAGTAAAGGTGGAGTAATAGGTTACTAAATAATGCCTGAATATGTAAGCACCCGTAAATATTTAAGTGTAACTCCCACATCCGAGTAAATACGACAATATAATTGGCATCAATTTAAAGGTCAACAACTCCTATTGGATATGCTATCTTCACTTCACGGGCCTATGTCATTCAGGAGTAAACATATACATCAAAGACTACAAATTTTGTCATTTTTCGCATGAGCATTTGACCCGCTAAATATTGAGCAATCTTTATCAAAACAGACATGGTTGTTCCTTGGCCCGAACCCCCTTCTCCATGTAAAATTTCACGATGTTTGGGCTACAATTGCGGCCTCTGGAGCGACCAGAAAAACCGACAAAAAAAAAGTTTTTGGTCCATTTCATTAACTAAATATTAACTGATCTTTACCAAAAACAATAGGGGTCTTCATTGGCCAGAACCCATCCTACATGCAAAATTTCGTGAAGATTGGTCCATAACTGTGGCCTATATCGTGTTTACAAATTATAACGGACAGACGGATGGACGGACGGACACACATGCCTAGATCGATACAGCTAGTCGAGATATGACAATCGGTATACTTAAAGGTGGGTCTAGGACCAATATATATATATATATATATAAGTGTGTTAGGGCCTTAAAATTTCTGAAAATAGGCTATAAGTGAACTATGTCAATCAATTGACCTTTATTGAAAAAAAATCTACCGAGAGATATCTTATTGTCATAAAACCGAAAATGTCTCTTTGAAGTCACATCAACATTTATTGACAGCCAAAAAGGCCGGGTCAATGTTTTGACATAGTCCCCACTTTGAAAGGGTACATCGGGCATATACCAAAGAAACCAATCATGGTTTTCTGATTTTTTTGTGCAAAATATTGCGTCAATCAGCCTAACTTTGGTACTTTTTGGTACACGAAGCTATATATGGGAGATATATCTAAATCTGAACCGATTTCAACAAAACTTGACGCGTGTTATGTTATAGCAGCTTCAGTAAGTTGTGCAAAATTTTGCGTCCATCGGCTTAACTTTGGTTCTTTGGCGACCTTGGGCCAAATAAATGAGATGAGCCATATTTCATTTAATTCGGATCATAAATGCGACCTGTACTTTGTTAACAAATTAACCATGTGTCTATATCGTTTACTTTTACCTGATACCAACATATGCACAAATACATAATATCCTGTACTACAGTGTGGTGAAGGGTATAAAAAGGGGGTTATGTAGGGACTATCCCAAAAAGGGGACGAATGTTAAGAATTTTTGATGGGGAGATTAGTAACCAAATGCGAATACAAAATGCCTAAAATCAGCAATTCGGTTTACAAAAGCCCTCAAGACCACCAAAATACCGAAAATTAGGATATCCGTTATACCCGGATATCCTAATTTACCGACCGATTTTGATCATTTTGTGTGAAGAGATTTCGTACCCAATAACACTGTAAAGTAGTATTACAACAAATTCGGTTGATAAACGCGCTAAATCCCCGTAATAGGAGGTCGTCAAAAGTGAACATGTATTTATAATTTTTAGTGGAGAGATGTGGTACCCAATAGGAACCCAAAGTACTAAATAACACCGAATTCGGTCGAAAACACGTACTCTAAAATCCCAAGATATCGAAATATGAGAGGTACCCTTATATGGGGGCTAAATGTAAACGTGGATCGATATAGTCCATTGTCGAACTTGACTTTCCTGCAAAGACCGTATGCAAAAGATGACCGTATGCAAAAAGATATGAAAAATCTCCACGCAAAATATTGGACCTATATAGCCCATATCGACACATATCGATATACCGATATAGACCATCCTCGTACTTGCCCTGCCTGCAGACAAAAGACAACCGCATTCAAAACTTTAGCACCATATCTGAATTTCTTCAGAAGATAGCATAGACATGGCTAGGTCGTCTTATAAGTCTACCGTGATCAAGAATATATATACTATAGAGTCGGATATATATAAATATTGTGGATTCTACCCGAAACATAGGTCAATATAGATAGCTTTTATGTAGGGTGTTTTTTCGCAATGAGAATAATTCAATTTACATCCAATTTAGATGAAAGACATAAGCAATCTCACCAAAATATCAAAATTTTCGGTGTAGCGTTATAGGGGGGCTACCCTAAAAATTGGACTAAAATGAATCCTTTTTTAGTACAACGATTTTCTAACCAGTGAGAGCCCAAAACACCAAATTACAATTTATTAGGTTAAAAATCGTAAACAAACCCTCAAAAATACCGAATGGATAAAATTTTGAGAAATCATTCTTGAGGCTTTTAATATATTAGGTCGGGGAAAAAGAAATCCATTATATTTATATGAACTATAACATTTAACATGCTTCGGAATTTCCGATTTGGGCCAAATATGCTCTTCATAATGCCTCTTTCATAGGCTGACGTCAGAGTGCAAGCGAGAAGCGATGCGATACTACACGCTATAATAGTTCATGCTACTTCATTGCTATAGTATGTCAGAGTGAGTGGTATAGAGAGCAAAGCGTGTTGTTTGTTTACATCGCCTATTTCAGTTGTAAACTGGTGTTTATTGACTCAAGAAGGATTCAGACGAAGAATTTTTCACATCGCAAAATATTTTCAACGTAACTTTTAAACGAAAATTCATGAAATTAACAAATTTTACTGCATAGATTACACTTCTTTTTTCAAATTTTTATACCCTTCACCACACTGTGGTACAGGGTGTTATGTCTTTGTGCATATGTTTGTAACAGGCAAAAATTATCGAGATAGACCCATGGCTCCTCTTGAGAATATGCATAGAATCATTTTCTGAGTCGATTTATGTATGTCCGTCCATGTATTTTTGTTAACAAAGTTCAGGTCGCATTTATGACCCGATTTGGATGAAATTTGGCACAGGTCACTTAATTGGCCCAAGGACGAACCCTATTGAAATTGGGAAAAGTCAGTTCAGATTTATATATAGCTCCCATATATATTTTCGTCCGATTTAAGGTAAATGGTGCAGCAAAGCCCCTATATATCTTTCGATTTGCACGAAATTTGGCATAGCGTAATGAATTAGGTCTAGAATGACGTGTGTTAAATTTCCTGAAAATCGGCTCAGATTTAGATATAGCTCCCATATATATCTTCGTCCGATTTAAGGTAAATGGTGTACCAAAGTCCCACCATATCTTTTGATTTGCCCGAAATTTGGCATAGCAAAATGGATTAGGTCTAGAATGATGTGTGTTAAGTTTCCTGAAAATCGGTTCAGATTTAGATATAGCTCCCATATATATCTTCGTCCGTTTTAATGTAAATCGTGTACCGAAGTCCCTATATATCTTTTGATTTGCCCGAAATTTGACATAGCAAAATGAATTAGGTCTAGATGATATAGCTCCCATATATATTTTCGACCGATGTAATGCAAATGGTGCACCAATGTCTATATATATCTTTAGATTAGCACGAAATTTGGCATAGCGTAATGAATTAAGTCTAGAATGATTTATGTAAAAGTGTCCTGAAAATCGGTCCAGATTTAGATATAGCTCCCATGTACAGAATTAGGTCTAGAACGATGTGTGTTAAGTTTCGTGAAAATCGGTTCTGATTTAAATATAGCTTCTAAATCTGACCTAATGAAAAATTTAGTATTGGTTGCAGAATGACAAATTCATTTTACTGTTCCTTTAAAAATGCAACGTCTGTTAGGATTCATCTGTTGAATATAGCCAAAGTGGTGAAGGGTATCATATAGTCGGCCCCGTCCGACTTTACTACTTTCTTTCCGGGTTTTATTATTATTCAATTAAATTTGGACTTGAGTCCATACAAATCCCTACAGATTGATGCATGCCATTAAAATGCGATAAGATGCAAAAGAACGATGCCAAAAACCGATCAATAACGGTAAATTAAAATAATAAGCAAAGAAACTCAAACAGAGACAAAACGAGTTCTTGTTATAAACCATTGCACAACACGCTTTATCGCTTGCACTCGCTTCGTCTCGCTTGTAGCATAGCATCCACTCTGACAGCTTTTGCGCTATGCCATATGAAAACACATGTAGAGGTTTATAGCGTCGTCTAGCGGCACAGCATCATAGCATCGCTTCTCGGGCGCACTCTGACGGCAGCCATAGAAGTCCTCTATGGCCTTATTTTTGATGGCGGGCATGATAACTCCTCACTGGAACATCAGAATCCGAAAATTCCAACGGTGTTAGAAAGAGTACATGTCTGGTATGAACTACGATTATTGACTTCGCATAACAATTAACAAAATGGCGGAAATTTCTAATAATATTTTTGGGAAATCGCCGATTTTTTCCCAAAAACCAAGTCAAAAAATAAGGAAGATCTTCACCGATTGGCTTTATCCTTGTTCATACAATAGCTATACTCTCACAGAGAAACGTGTAAATATTGGGAATCGATTGGGTTATTAGGTTTTGAGTTATCGTGCCCGCCATTCGCAAAACAATGTTTAGAGAAAAACGCGTTTAAAGTTTAAGAAGCCCTTCAGCCGTCACTTGATGCTGACACAATAAATCGACTATATCTTCAAGAGTTCTTGAGATTTTCACTTGAAATTTTGTAAGGACATTCTTGAATCAGGTTAGATTCGAATTAAATCAAAAATAATTTTCACCCCAATGCAAGAAAAATATAATGCATTAAAACTTCCCAACCAAACTCCCGAGTCACTGTACATGTGTGTGGCCTAGCGTTCAATTGGTTAAAAACAATTGTATGGCCGATTTTTAGCTCGTGGGCGATGTTACGACTGCTAACATTCCGGTAAACTTTGATAATTTCTCGGATTTTATCGACATTTTCGACGACCGGCCAACCTGTGCAAGGTGCATCTTTAACATCGGAACCATAAATACCATTCACAATTTTAGCAGCTTGTCTTGAATTTTCGCCTTTGTCAAAGAAAAACTGTAAAATGTACCGATTTTTTTTTCTTTGTTCACTTCTATTTTTAACACCCTGTAACTTACAACTGAATGCACCAAACAAAAAACTGCACAGAAAAAATTTTTTACTGTGAAATATCACCTTTCAACGAGTATAAATCTAAAATTATTTGATCGATACTTTACGAGAAATGTATCAGTACAGCAAAAAATAATATATGTTTTCCCCAACCTCATATATTTACCTATTTTATGTGAAAGAAACACCGAACGTTTCTGCGACGAAACTGTGCTCAATGTTGAGCGCGTCATTTTAAGCGCAGTAACTCCTTAAGACTCTAAGTCTGCTTAAAGTTTAAATTCGTTCGATTTCATGTCAAAGTGGTGATGAATATCATATAGCCAGCCCGTTCGAGTTTTTTACATTCCTGCTTTTACGATTATCTGGGCATAATTATATAATAACTACGCAAATCACTTATGAATGGCAATAAACAAACATTGTTATCATCCAAGCATATCGTGGTAATTGACTTCCAGTAAATACAACAACTTAACAACAATGACAGCTAGTCCCGGTGATAAGTAACAAATCTATTACATCGGTAACGACAATATTATTAAGTTTTCTATATTAAGATGATTTCAACACGGTTGATTTCACATTTCACAAAAACTGTTAAATGTCATGCAAAATTATGACATACTACAGATGTCGTGTTGTCGATTGCAATTGTTTAATTTTTTCACGGTGTAAACCGTATTAGAAAATTTAAATTACATGACAATTGTCTCAATTGTGGTACTGATCTAGAAAATAAACAACAGTAACAGCTGCAACAACAACACACAAAGTAGTAGAAGAAGAATTAAAAAAACCAAAGGTGTGAATAGGTTGTAACCAGATCACACTTGACAAATTATTGCGTTATTATTTCCATATCGATTTGGTGGTTACATCAGTCAGTCAGTCACTCACTCAGCCTGTCTGTCTGCCTGCCAGCTTCTTGCTGTGAGATTGTTACAGGGTCCATCAGATTGTCAATGTGTGTGGTATAGAACAATTTATGTCATTCAATCAGAGTCAGTGGTTAATTCTCATCTCCAAACGATCGATCGCTTGATCGTTTCACACACTCCTCTCTTTTAATCAACAGCATCAAATCGAATGGAATCGAACTGAACATCCACACATTAGGCGTTGTGTTCCCTCTGTTTGTCCCTCCGTCCGTCCATTCGCTGCTGCTTGTCTGTCAGTAACAAGCTTTGCTACTCTCATTTATTTGTCCGTCAATAAACCTTTACGGTAGGATATCGATAACAACAACAAACAAATAAAAAATAAAATTGATTTGAAATTAATAAAAATGTTTGTGTCGCCAACTGTAAAAAAACAACAAACACACAATGTGGTATTCAATCTGACATTACTTGATATTCAGTTGAATTTGAACGCGTTTTGGATGTTTGGGTGTGATTACGACTTGTCCATGCTGTCATGTTTGATTGAATATTATTTGATATAGAAATATATGCAATAAATTAACGGTAAATATTTTATAGCAAATTTTTCAATGGGGTTTTATGTCATGAATAAGAATTGGGTTTATATATAGGACAGTATTTTATAGGGTATATCTCCTCATATAAAAGTACGTCTTCACAATTTTCGGAATTTCGGAGGTTTAAGCCTCATTTTCCAACCATTGTGTTTCTAATTTGGCATTTCATGTTTTTGGAGGGTCTAAAAACAAATGTTTGCGGAAAGTATTCTATATAGGACCCTGTTTCGACATAATATCCATATAGAGGTTCCCTCATTATTTTAAATTGTTCTTTTTTTCAATCGGATCCTTTGAGATTAGGAAATATCTTTGCAGAACATTTTAAAAACAGCTTCAAGTTTTGACATATCAAGGCCCCCCCTTTAGCATTCTGTGTTCTAGGAGTTTGGAAAATATCTAGGAGAAAATTGTTTAATAAAGGTATTTTGACTTTCAAAACTTTTTCGCAAAAAATCAATATTGGTCTATGTTTAAAAACTTAATTCCGGATTCATGGAGGGTAATAAATATCTTTATAGAAAATGTTATACCCTACACAACTATGTTGTCAGGCATGTTTGTGCAGCACCAATAGTTTGTAACGCCGCGAAATATTGGTCCCAGACCCACCTTTTACTTATACCGATCGTCATATCTCGACTAGCTTAGTCGATCTAGACATGTGTGTCCGTCCGTCCGTCTGTCCATTATAATTTGTAAACACGATACAGGCCACAGTTATTGACCAATCTTCATGAAATTTTGCATGTAGGATGGGTTTTGGCCAGTGAAGACCCCTATTGTTTTTGGTAAAGATCGGTTAATATTTAGGGAATGGAAATGGATCAAAGACATTATGAAATTTTACATGGAGAAGGGGATCGGGCAAAGGAATAAGCATGCCTGTTTTGATAAAGATCGGTCAATATTTAGTGGATCAAATGGACCCTTACTTTTGTGTGAAATATTATGAAATTTGTATTCTATAGCGTATATATTTACTTCTGCAGGACAAAAACCCGAGAAGTTGAAGAAAAGTGGTTGGCCTTTAAATTGATACCAATTTTATTGTCGTATGTATGTGTATACTTAAATATTTACTGGTGCTTAGGTATTCAGATATTATTTAGGAACCCATTACCACACTAGAGGGCAGAAATATAACGCTGATCGCTTTAAAATTTTCCAAGAGGTTCCAGTTATGGTCAAGGATAATGCCTATAATTTTCGGAAATTAACATATAATAATTTTGGGATGAAGTGGACCGAAAACTTAATTGTTTGTGTGTAAGGAAGAGGTGCTGTTGACCTTTAATCGGCAAGAGGGTAAAACTATCACGAAATATTGCCCAGGCTCGGAATAAAAATTCGCAGAAAGTTAGAGTTCCGTGGAAGTTGTGTAGGGTATCATATGGTCGGTCCCGCCCGACTATACTGCTCCGCTCACTGGTTTACCATACACAACTATGCTGTCAGGGTATTACAGCTTTGTGTGGCCCCAAGAGTTTGTAACGCCGCATATTGGTCTTTTATTATACCGATCGTCATGTATCGACTAGCTGCGTCGATCCGATCGTTCGTCCGTCTGTCCATTATGGTTTGTAAACACGATCAAGGCCACAGTTATGGACCATTCTTCACCAAATTTTGCATATAGGATGGGTTCTGGCCAAAGAAACCCTCTATTTGTACCATTCACCACATGGTGGTACATGGTATTATGTCTTTGTGCGTATCTTTGTAACAGGCAATAGCAAACGAAGTAGACACATGGTTTCTTTTGAGAGTATGCATAGAATCGCTTTCGATTTATGCATGTCCGTCAGTCCGTCCGTCTGTAGATGTTAAATTGTAAACAAAGTACAGGTCGCATTTATGATCCGATTTGGATGAAATTTAGCACAGATCACTTATTTGGCCAAAGAACGAACCCTATTGAAATTGAAAAAAAAAATCGTTTCAGATTTAGGTATAGCTCCCGTATATAGTTTCGTCCGATTTAAGGTAAATGGCGCACCAAAGTCCCTATATATCTTTCGATTTGCATGAAATTTGGCATTGATTTCTGAATTAGGTCCAGAATGATGTGTGCTAAGTTTCGTGAAGATAGGTTCAGATTTAGATATAGCTCCAATATACATTTTCGTCCGATTTAATTTAAATGAGGCACCAAAATCCCTACATATCTTTAGATTTGCATGAAATTTGGCATAGGGTACTGAATTAGGTCCAGAATGATATGTGGTAAGTTTCGAGAAAATCGGTTCAGATTTGGATATAGTTTCCATATATAGTTTTGTCCGATTTTATGTAAATGGTGCACCAAAGTCCCTATATATATAGTTCCATATGCGTGAAATTTTGCATGGCGTACTCATTTGAGTCTAGAATGACGTGTGCCGAATTTCGATAAAATCGGGTCAGATGTATATATAGCACCCATATATGTATATTTTCGTCCGATTTAAGGTAAATGAGGCTCCAAAGTCCCTATATATCTTTCGATTTGTATTAAATTTAGCATTGGGTACTGACTTAGTTCCAGAATGATGTGTGCTAAGCTTCGTGAAAATTGCTTCTGATTTAGCTCCATATATATTTTCATCCGATTTAATGTAAATTGTGCACTAAAGACCCAAAGTTTGGCCTACCGGCACACAATTTCGTGCAATGTACTGAAGTTACTGTAATTGAATGTTTTGTACATTGAAGTAGTTCTAACAACCTCTTTTATATATTGTGAAATTTTGTGTTTTTTTCTGTATTTTTATTTACACTTGATGTTGTTGTTGTTCTGCATGTTCATGGGGATTTTCATGTTCATGGGGATTTTCGTGAGATGGATATCAGTCCCTACCATAGCTCGTGCTTTAAGTTTTGAAAAAATCGGGTTAAATTTAAATTTAAGTTCGTGTGACAATGTTCCTTGGAAAAGGCGACGTCTGTTAGGATACATATGTAAAATATATACAAAGTGGTGAAGGGTATCATATAGTCGGCCCAGTCCGGCTTTACTACTTTCCTTGCTGTTTTGTTTTTCTTTCTCGAAATTAGTATTCTGTCTTCAAAAATACATGTAATGGCTACAAATCAAGATTTTTACCAATCTGCTCATGTTTAATAGGGTCGCCATGAAAAAAATGACCGTCATATCTCCAAACTTCGACCTACGGCGAATTTTACCTTCTAGGGTTTTTATAAAGTCACCAAGGTCTTTTTATTCCCAATAGGAATTTTCCAACTCCAAAATCTTGTCGCACAGGGTTATCGGTATGTTGAAATTCCTAGCCCAGAATTCCAACCTAGATCATAAACAGCCTACTAATATAATTTGCAATAAAGGTACCGACCGATTTTATGTATTTTGAATGTGAACCTCATGGTTGGGGATTAAAGGGGTTGAAAGGCAGAACTTAATGCGTTTTCACTTGTTACTAATGTATATAATTGTTAGTTCATTTGATGGTGATTCCCGATTTGGTGACGTTGTTGGTCGATTTACGATCTCCAACAAGATTTCGTCACAATTGGTCTATAAACTTGGCCACCTATAATTTTTTATATTGTATATCCAACGGAAAAAAAAATTGATGCTCATTGCTAATATGTCTCTCTCTCTCCCATCACCCATTACAATTGATACTATAATCTATTAAATCATTAAATAATTTACATTTTGCCTATTAAGAGTTTTTTTTTCAAAACTTATATGCAAATTTGTTTAGCCTATGTTTGCCACATAGTTTAACAAAGACTGACTTCCTTTGGCATAGACCTCAGATGGCAAAAAAGCTGCTACGTTTACTGCTTAATTAAAGTCGCTCATATACAACAACATACATAAATACAAAATCACGATCAATAAATATTTGCCAGACAAACTGTGCGTTGTTAGCAGACAGTGTGCCGAGTTGATTGATCCAAATGGTAGAGGCGTACGCATAAAGTTTTGAGGCATAGTGATTGTCGGATCAATTGCCGGGTTGGGGATTGAACAGCGGCTATATTTCAGTTGATCATGTTATTTTTTCTTTTATATGTTTTTGCTGTTATTGTTGTTCGTGTTTAGCTAATGTTATTGTTGTTAAAGTTGTTGTAAATTTTGACAGCAATCAGGGTGTGTTATGGGGTGTATGGATATCTCTGCGTATCTATGAGTTATATACTATGTAAGTTTAGATAGATAGATGTCTGGCGGAATGGCTTTTTTTGTCTTGTGAACCAGTTTTGTGGCTTTCGCTTAAATCACATTTGAGCTCTCTTCATTTATATCTACGACGAAGAGGACTTATTCGCTTGATCTATGACAGCGGCATAATATCTATTAAATACTGAATTACAACACCCACTTCATGTCAACGACACGTGCAATTATTTCTATTTTACCTTTCTTTCTAAAGTAAGCTAATAGTTTTTTTTTTAACCAGAAACTATGAATATGGCCAATAATCTTGGCAGGACAGACATCCACAAAGCAGTGGCGGCCTATCTTAACGTCACAAAATGTTATGACAACAAAATCCAACTACGAACGAAATGACATTTAAAATAAGCATAATTTTGATTGACACACGGAATCAATTGATCGCAGAAAAGTGAAAAATACTCACTCACACACACACACACACACACGCAAATATAATGGAAATTATTTTGCACAGCATATAGACACGCACAAGAAAAAAAAAACTCATTTGACAAGATGTTGATTGAAATTTGTACTCGTTTCAATCAAACAAACAACACAACCTGAAACCCCTGGTGAACGATTTATGACAAAGGCATCATTTCATATATGTTGACTTATGGGATGGGCACATGAGACACATAGTCGGACAGACAGACAGACATGTGTGCCTCTAAATTGATTCGAACACAGAAGTATAAACAACAACCGACTACTACACCCAGCCCCGTTCACACCTAATATTCAATTAGTGAAAAAATTTGCCATAATTGATTTTATGGTGAAAGGAATTAGAAACTAAACAGAACTTGTTTAATTTAAAATATGTGATATTGAACTGTATGGAATATCTAAGTAAATATCGATTTATACACAGCTAGCAGGTGGTCGAATTTTTTTTAGAATGAATTACAAAGCAAAGGCTGTAGACAGCGGTACCAATCATATAGTACCCTAAAGAAGTAACACTGAACCTATCTATAATTTAAGGTTTAGTTTTTAAGAGTATTAATTACAGGGTTGTGTCTGAACATAGGTCTATATTGAAAACCAGTAAGGAAAGTTCAAAAGTCGGACGGGCCCGACTATATGGGTACATACAAGAGGGTAATGGGTAAGTTTTTATGAAACTTAATACACACCATTCTAGACTTACTTCAGAACGTTTTGTTAAATTTCGTGCCAATCGGAAAATGTATAGGGGCTTTGGTGCACCATTTACATTAAATCGGGGGAAAATATATATGGGAGCAATACTCAGTTAAGTGCCCTGTGCCAAATTTCGTGCAAATCGAACAATTTATAAGGGCTTTGGTGCACCATTTACATAAAATCGGACGAAAATATATATGCGAGCTATATCAAAGTCTGAATCGATCTTCACGAAATTTAGCACACAACATTCTAGATTAAATTAAAGGCGCTGGGCCAAATTTCGTGCAAATCGAAAGATATATAGGAACTTTGGTACACCATATGCATAAAATCGGACGAAATGATATATAGGAGCTATACCTAACTCTGAACCGATTTTTCCGAAATTTAACACACATCGTTCTAGACTTAATTCAGTACGCTGTGCCAAATTTCGTGCAAATCGAAGGATATGTAGGGACTTCCGTGCACCATATGCTTAAAATCGGACGAAAATATATATAGGAGCTATACCTAACTCTGAACCGATTTTTCCGAAACTTTCCACACATCATTCAAGACTCAATTCAGTATGCTATGCCAACTTTCGTGCAAATCGATGGCTATATAGGGTCTTTGGTGCACTTTTTACCTTAAATCGGACGAAAATATAAATGGGAGCTATATCTAAATCTGAACTGATTTTCACGAAATTTAACACACGTCGTTCTATACCTTATTCAGTACGCTATGCCAAATTTCGTGCAAATCGAAGGATATATAGGGACTTTGGTGCACCATTTACCTTCAATCGTTCGTCCTTGGGCCAAATAAGTGACCTATACCAAATTTCATCCAAATCGGATCATAAATGCGACCTATACTTTGTTCACAAAAATACATGGACGGACAAACAGAGAGACGGACGGACGGACAGACGGACGTGCATAAATCGACTTAAAAAAGTTGTCTATGCATATTCTCAAAAGGAACTATGTGTCTATCTCGTTTCCTTTTGCCTGTTACAAACATATGCACAAAGACATAATACCCAGTACCACAGTGTGGTGAAGGGTATACAAATTGGCAAGAATCCTAGAATCCGAAATATTGCAAATTTCCTTTAAATACATAAAAGGGGATGGGATTTTTCTATGCAGAATATGTAAAAACATAGGCCTATATTGAACATTTTCTTCGTGGCTTCTGTTGGCGTTCGATCTTATTATAGATGCTATATGATATACATCTGAAAAATATGGAAATATTGAGGATATTTCGGAAATAAAATTGCGATCATCAATTAATAACCTTGACAATATTGATATCTTATGGAGAAATAGCGCGGGCAGTAGTAGCAAATATGCTACAAGTGGCGTATGCACGTGATGCGCATTGGACGAACATTCATATATGGTAGCACGCTGCTCTAAAGAGGCGATGAAAATCATACGGATTTTCGATTCAGTACCTGTTTGGCTATTATAACACGAACCACGTCTTTCATAGCCTTTTGATTAGGCTTTCTATCCCGTCAAGTCAAGAGATATTTCCATGATCTCTATTCATTATGGAGATCAAAAATAGTTTAAATCCTTTCTGAATATCTTCAGTTGGTCTGTCTAAGACGCAAAACCTCCAACCAAATTATACACTCGTATTGAAGCAGTAAGGAAAGCAGCAAAAGCAAAAATGTACTTAGCATGGCAAGTACGATTAAAGAAACTACTTTTTTTGAAAGCTTCTACTGAAAAACTCTCTTTTCAGACTTAGCATACTATGGTTCGGAGGCGTCGATATGTCTCCTAACAGACGTCGCTTTTTCCAAAGAACATTGACATGCAATTGAACGAACATGAATGTGTGATCCTAATGCCTATATGGAACCTATGCTAAATTTCATTACATAGATTTAGAGCAAACTTGGGTGTATCTATTCTCAATCGCACACCCGTTTGAAATATATATGAGAACTGTGTCAGCATCGCCAAACGCAATAACGTCATTCTAGTCTCAATACGATACGCAGTGCAAAATTTCGTGTCACTCGGTGCACCATGAACCTAACATCCAATGAAAATATTTATGGGAGCTATATCTAAATCTGAAACGATTTTAACGAATCTTGCGAGAGATTAATTTATGATAATCTCAGTACTTTGTACAAAATTGTGTGTCAATCGTATACACTTTGGACCTTTAGTACACAATTTACATAAAATCAGAGGAAAATATATATGGGAGCTATATCAAAAATTGAACCGATTTGCACGAAACTTCGCACACATCATTTTAGACCCAATTCGGTACGCTATGCTAAATTTCGTACAAATCGAAAGATAGATAGGAACTTTGGTGTACCATTGTTATTAAATGGGACGAAAATATATATTAGAGCTATATCTAAATCTGAATCAATTTTTAAGACACTTGCGGTAGTAAAAAATGAAAAAATTCGCATAAATAAACATAAATTTACTGCCCTGTACCACAGTGTGGTGAAGGGTATAACGAATTTGACCCTTAGTGGTAAGGTACTAGAAATTTTCATTTTTACTAGAAATGAGTCGTGGATTTTTTAAATAAATATTTTTTCAAGGATTATTAGGGCGTGGTTTTAAATAAATATATTTTAAGGACTAACATGTCGAAGATTTTCTTAAAAAATTTTTTTTCAAAGACTATGAATGTGTGAATTTCTTTAAGAAATATTTTTCAAGGATTATCAATGGTCCACTCCTTCTAGTAACAAACCCTACAACTGGTCAAAATTATCAATATTTACAAATCTAATATTAGGCGAATGGAATGTCTGATTTGAACAAAACTTTGCACAACCAATTATCTTTACCAACTCTATATCAACTCCTCGTAACTCGTCCACAAGTGGTAAATATTGTATAAACTTGTATATTTAATTCGAAGCATATGGAATAATCGATTTAATCAACATTAAATCCGAAATATCATTGATAAAAACATATACCTTATATAACATCTGGGTAATTCCCAAGACCTCCACAAACCATATGCTGAGTGTATACATCGGTAGGCAACGCCGACTGCCACATTTTACTTATTCATATATATTTTGTTTGAGGAATATTCGAGCTATAAGAGTAGATTTTCAACAATATTTGAGATATAAGTGTGGATTTAAAAATCAATATTTTTTCTAGGTCTATACAGAATATGTGCATAATGCCGAGATCATAAGATTTTATATAGTGTCGTCAAAGACATGAAATCGATATTTGTATGTTTTCAACGTCATCTTCAACTTTTACCCGATTCTTGATCAGAAAACTATATATGTGGATTTTCAGGCAATAAAACCAATTTTTGTCACAGTTTCAAAAATATATTTTAAAAAATATTCTCCATTCGCATAAAATCATTCAACTCAGAACTTGACCTATGGCGATATTTTTCTTTCCTATGGCGACTTTTTCTTTTCATCCTCATAAGAAATATTCCAAACCATGAACTACATTTTGTACCATTGTGTTATTATGGCTACGTAAATTTTTAGAGAAAAATTCAAAGAGAGTTTATCAGTCATCTCCAACAATTGCTAACCACATAACCGACTAACATCTAAAACTTCCCTTTCTTCTTATAAATAACTTATCCTCATCACAACCACAAACTGTCTTCATATGTTGTTATTTAAATTATAATGCCCACCACGACAAACAATTAAATCATTTTGTAATTTCACATAAATCTTTACAAAGGTCGCGTGGCAGGACCCTTCATATTCGATACGATTACACGAACACATTTTTCCTTGGTATAACAACAACAGAAAGGGATCAAGAAACATACGTTTTGGTATGTCCTTTAATGACCTAAAAGTTATTTGGTGAACAGAAGATAACATTATTTTTGTTGTTATTGGAATGCTGGGGGTCACCAGCAACCATGCACACCTCCTCATGTAATCCTCCCTCAAAATCCTGACAAAAGAAAAAAACTTAAATTCGATTTTCTTTAAATAAAAAAATATTTAAAGTTGGACGACAAAAACGTCTGCAGAATGTTGGATAAGAAAACAAAAAGCAACAACTTCCACTCCCCCCACAAAAGAAAGAAAGGAGGGTAATACAAGGAAACTGGTGTACAATGACAGGTTCAAGGTTCTTTAACACTTCACTGCCGGCGTCCATATACATCTCCCATACAATGTCATGAAGATTAAATTGTATTGTAAGTTAATATTACAAATTGCCTTTTAAGTATTGATGTGTGTGTGTCTCAGGATTTTTCGATTTATAAGGAAGGATATGGTGTGTGTCTGTCTGTGAGTGTGTAAGTGTTTAATGCCAGAGTGTGAAATTGAAATCCTTGATAACACGTTTTTTATATCCAGTTGACTGGCTACCAACATAATTTCAATTGTTGTTGGAAAGGGGGTGGTGATGGTTATTGGAGGTAAAAGCCCACAAGGAAGTGGGTGGTTGATTGCAATGGACGTCGGATGCTGTTATGGTACCAGTATCGCACCATGCTTTCCATAAACATTACAAAACACGTGTTTATTGCTATTAAACGATTACACTCACTTTTCACCTTTTTCGTTTAATCGGCTACGGGTTTCTTTTTTTTTTTTTTTTTGGTTGCGAGGGGAGGTTTTTAAATGAGAGGTAAATTTGTCGAACCTTCTGTAAAAACTTCTATTGAGGGGATTTTTCAAATGTGTTTTTTTAAGGTGTGGGATTTTTTAAAGAATTTTTTTTTCAAGAACTATCAAGGCGTGGATATTTTTAAAGACTATCAAGGCGTTTTTTTAATGAAATATTTTTTCAAGGACTATCAAGGCGTGTTTTTTTAAAGAAATATTTTTTAAGGTCTATCAAGGCGTGGTTTATTAAAGAAATATTTTTTCAAGGACTATCAAGGCTGGTTTTTTTCAATGACTATCAAGGCGTGGTTTTTTAAAGAAATATTTTTTCAAGGACTATAAAGGCTGGTTTTTTTCAATGACTATCAAGGCGTGGTTTTTTAAAGAAATATTTTTTCAATGACTATCAAGGCGCGGTTTTAATAAAGAAATATTTTTTCAAGGACTATCAAGGCGTGTTTTTTTAAAGAAATATTTTTTAAAGGACTATCAAGGCGTGAGCAATACGTACTCGTACCAAAAGGTGTAGATGTACATAACAA
>NW_026876577.1:0-19841 GCF_032173495.1 Musca vetustissima
AATGTCAAACCAAATATGGAAATCCAACATGGGGTCCCTGGGTCCAAGTTTTGATATAGCCCCATATAACCATATCTCCCGATTTAAGGTATTTTTTGTTTATTAGACACATTTTACAACCAAATTGGCTGTAATTTAGCACAGAGTGCTCTTTTTGGGTACCAAATATCCATGCAAAATTTTATGGAAATCCAACATGGGGTCCCTGGGTCCAAGTTTTGATATAGCCCCCATATAACCATATCTCCCGATTTAAGGTATTTTTTGTTTATTAGACACATTTTACAACCAAATTGGCTGTAATTTAGCACAGAGTGCTCTTTTTGGGTACCAAATATCCATGCAAAATTTTATGTATGTAGGTCCACGTTTACTGGTAGCCCCCATACAAAGGTACCCCTATTTTGAGTATTTACCCAAAAATTGGGTTTAAACTCATTAACTGCTGAACCACTTGACATAGGCGGCCAAAATTTGGCTCAGATGGTTTTTATATCAATACAAATATTGAAATCCAAAATGGGGCCCCTGGGTCCAAGTTTTGATATAGTCCCCATATAACCGTACCTACCGATTTAAGGTACTTTTACGATCAAATTGGTTGTAATTTGGCATAGTGAGATTTTTTTTGCACAAAATATTCATGCAAAATGTGGTTTTTGACACACATGGTTTAAAATCAATATTATTTCCTGTATGGGAAAAGGGGTCTTCAAAACACACGTCAAATAGTTCGGCTGTAAAAGAGTTTATAAATATATATAAATACCCAAAATCAGGACCGCTATATAGGACAGAAAAAGTTGACCAGAGCAAACAATTGGTACTCATAGAGAACTCTCTAAGCCAAATTCCAGCCAATCAAATTGGCTAATAGATAAAAATGTCCTAAAATCGGGAGATACGGTTATATGGGGGCTATATCAAAACTTGGACCCAGGGTCCCCATGTTAGATTTCTATATTTGCTTTGACATTAGAAACATGTGTGCAAAGTTTTGGCCGCCTATGTCAAGTGGTTCGGCAGTTAATGAGTTTATACCCATTTTTTGGGTAAATACTCAAAATAGGGGTACCTTTGTATGGGGGCTACCAGTAAACGTGGACCTACATACATAAAAATTTGCATGGATATTTGGTACCCAAAAAGAGCACTCTGTGCTAAATTACAGCCAATTTGGTTGTAAAATGTGTCTAATAGGCAAAAAATACCTTAAATCGGGAGATACGGTTATATGGGGGCTATATCAAAACTTGGACCCAGGGTCCCCATGTTGGATTTCTATATTTGCTTTGACATTAGAAACATGTGTGCAAAATTTTGGCCGCCTATGTCAAGTGGTTCGGCAGTTAATGAGTTTATACCCAATTTTTGGGTAAATACTCAAAATAGGGGTGCCTTTGTATGGGGGCTACCAGTAAACGTGGACCTACATACATAAAATTTTGCATGGACATTTTGTACCCAAAAAGAGCACTCTGTGCCAAATTACAGTCAATTTGGTTGTAAAATGTGTCTAATAAACAAAAAATACCTTAAATCGGGAGATATGGTTATATGGGGGCTATATCAAAACTTGGACCCAGGGACCCCATGTTGGATTTCTATATTTGCTTTGACATTAGAAACACGTGTGCAAAGTTTTGGCCGCCTATGTCAAGTGGTTCGGCAGTTAATGAGTTTATACCCAATTTTTGGGGAAATACTCAAAATAGGGGTACCTTTGTATGGGGGCTACCAGTAAACGTGGACCTACATACATAAAATTTTGCATGGACATTTGGTACCCAAAAAGAACACTCTGTGCCAAATTACAGCCAATTTGGCCTTAAAATGTGTCTAATAGGCAAAAAATACCTTAAATCGGGAGATACGGTTATATGGGGGCTATATCAAAACTTGGACTCATGGTCCCCATGTTGGATTTCTATATTTTCTTTGTCATTAGAAACATGTGTGCAAAATTTTGGCCGCCTATGTCAAGTGGTTCGGCAGTTAATGAGTTTATACCCAATTTTTGGGTAAAAACTCGGGTATTTACCCAAGTATTTACCCACGTCTTTAAAGTATCGTAAAACTATCCATTCTAAATCGATTTGATAACAGAAACCCGGAAATAGGGTGCAATATGTTGTATTACCGATTCAATATAGTAAATACCCAAATAAATACCCACAAATGGGTATTTACCCAATTTACCGGGTATTTACCCAATTTACCGGGTATTTACCCTTTGGGATATAGCCCCATATAACCATATCTCCCGATTTAAGGTATTTTTTGTTTATTAGACACATTTTACAACCAAATTGGCTGTAATTTAGCACAGAGTGCTCTTTTTGGGTACCAAATATCCATGCAAAATTTTATGGAAATCCAACATGGGGTCCCTGGGTCCAAGTTTTGATATAGCCCCCATATAACCATATCTCCCGATTTAAGGTATTTTTTGTTTATTAGACACATTTTACAACCAAATTGGCTGTAATTTAGCACAGAGTGCTCTTTTTGGGTACCAAATATCCATGCAAAATTTTATGTATGTAGGTCCACGTTTACTGGTAGCCCCCATACAAAGGTACCCCTATTTTGAGTATTTACCCAAAAATTGGGTATAAACTCATTAACTGACGAACCACTTGACATAGGCGGCCAAAATTTGGCTCAGATGGTTTTTATATCAATACAAATATTGAAATCCAAAATGGGGCCCCTGGGTCCAAGTTTTGATATAGTCCCCATATAACCGTACCTACCGATTTAAGGTACTTTTACGATCAAATTGGTTGTAATTTGGCATAGTGAGATTTTTTTTGCACAAAATATTCATGCAAAATGTGGTTTTTGACACACATGGTTTAAAATCAATATTATTTCCTGTATGGGAAAAGGGGTCTTCAAAACACACGTCAAATAGTTCGGCTGTAAAAGAGTTTATAAATATATATAAATACCCAAAATCAGGACCGCTATATAGGACAGAAAAAGTTGACCAGAGCAAACAATTGGTACTCATAGAGAACTCTCTAAGCCAAATTCCAGCCAATCAAATTGGCTAATAGATAAAAATGTCCTAAAATCGGGAGATACGGTTATATGGGGGCTATATCAAAACTTGGACCCAGGGTCCCCATGTTAGATTTCTATATTTGCTTTGACATTAGAAACATGTGTGCAAAGTTTTGGCCGCCTATGTCAAGTGGTTCGGCAGTTAATGAGTTTATACCCATTTTTTGGGTAAATACTCAAAATAGGGGTACCTTTGTATGGGGGCTACCAGTAAACGTGGACCTACATACATAAAATTTTGCATGGATATTTGGTACCCAAAAAGAGCACTCTGTGCTAAATTACAGCCAATTTGGTTGTAAAATGTGTCTAATAGGCAAAAAATACCTTAAATCGGGAGATACGGTTATATGGGGGCTATATCAAAACTTGGACCCAGGGTCCCCATGTTGGATTTCTATATTTGCTTTGACATTAGAAACATGTGTGCAAAATTTTGGCCGCCTATGTCAAGTGGTTCGGCAGTTAATGAGTTTATACCCAATTTTTGGGTAAATACTCAAAATAGGGGTGCCTTTGTATGGGGGCTACCAGTAAACGTGGACCTACATACATAAAATTTTGCATGGACATTTTGTACCCAAAAAGAGCACTCTGTGCTAAATTACAGCCAATTTGGTTGTAAAATGTGTCTAATAAACAAAAAATACCTTAAATCGGGAGATATGGTTATATGGGGGCTATATCAAAACTTGGACCCAGGGACCCCATGTTGGATTTCTATATTTGCTTTGACATTAGAAACACGTGTGCAAAGTTTTGGCCGCCTATGTCAAGTGGTTCGGCAGTTAATGAGTTTATACCCAATTTTTGGGGAAATACTCAAAATAGGGGTACCTTTGTATGGGGGCTACCAGTAAACGTGGACCTACATACATAAAATTTTGCATGGACATTTGGTACCCAAAAAGAACACTCTGTGCCAAATTACAGCCAATTTGGCCTTAAAATGTGTCTAATAGGCAAAAAATACCTTAAATCGGGAGATACGGTTATATGGGGGCTATATCAAAACTTGGACTCATGGTCCCCATGTTGGATTTCTATATTTGCTTTGTCATTAGAAACATGTGTGCAAAATTTTGGCCGCCTATGTCAAGTGGTTCGGCAGTTAATGAGTTTATACCCAATTTTTGGGTAAAAACTCGGGTATTTACCCAAGTATTTACCCACGTCTTTAAAGTATCGTAAAACTATCCATTCTAAATCGATTTGATAACAGAAACCCGGAAATAGGGTGCAAGATGTTGTATTACCGATTCAATATAGTAAATACCCAAATAAATACCCACAAATGGGTATTTACCCAATTTACCGGGTATTTACCCAATTTACCGGGTATTTACCCTTTGGGTATTTACCCACTGCCCATCTCTATTAATTATTTGTACCCTTATTAACATGAAGTCGGTCAAAAATATATATGGGCTATGCTCAATTTTATAGGAACTTCAGTACGTTGAGCATAAGTTTAACTCTATGGGCCATATTTACATAAAATCGGACGAAAATATATGTGGGAGCTACGTAATGAGCTAATATTGTGAATTGCTATGCCATGTTACAATGGGACAAAATTATGTAAATCGATTAAAAGCAAATATAAATCGGACAACCGTTGAATATTTGTAGCCCAATTAACATGATGTCAGTCGAAATATACGTTTGTACGTTGTGTAATTTATGAAACATGAGGAGTTTGTTGCAGCATTTCCTTAATGATATCCAAATGAATGATATCCAAATCTGAACCGATTTCAACAAAACTTGACACACGTTAGACTACACTAACTTCAGTATGTTGTGCAACATCGACCTAACTTTGGGTCTTTACTTAATGTAGGACCAAACTATCTATGGGAGCTATATCTGAATCTAAACCGATTTCAACGAATCTTTCCCCACTTTAGGTTATACTAACGTTGTGAAAACTTGTGTGTCAATCGGATTAACTTTGGGGATTGGTGCACCATTTCCTTAAAATCGTACGCAAATATATGGGAGATATCTATAAATCTGAACCGATTTCCACGTTACTTACGTTATTTTATCGTAACTTCAGTACGTTGAGTAAAATGTGGTGGCAATCGGTCTAGCATTGGGTCTTTGGTGCACCATTTACATAATATCGGACGAAACTAAATGTGAACCGATTTCAAAGTAATTTCGCATACATCAATATGGACATAATTAGGTATGCTATACTAAATGTTGTGTCAATCGGACAAAACTATATATGGGAACTATATGTAAATCTGAACCGATTTTTCCCAATTTCAATAGGGCTCATCCTTGGGCCAAATAAATAAGCGATGTAAAATTGTTCTATGCATATTTTTTCAATTTAAAGGAAGCAAGTGTCTATTTCGTTTCCTTTTGCCTGTTACAAACATAAGCACAAAGACATAATACCATGTACTTCAGTGTGGTGAAGGGTATTAACCTTCAGAAATTTAAAAATCCATTAAATTAGAAATTTCAAATCTGGTGAAAAATCGTTAAATTCGCCCGGGCCGAACTTTGGTATAACGATAGTTACTTGAAACGAAAATATAGTGAACATACCAAAATGTATAAGTATATCAACAATTGTACCTCATGCTAATTGGTTAAATACCGAAAATCCCAAGGTATCATAATATGGGGATTAGGCCTATATGCGGGCCGCTTACAATAAATGTCCGAAGGTAGAATGATTGGAATTGATGTCCAAATCGTCTAAGAATTCCATACTTTCGGACTTTCATAAAACGCACACACCATTTGTGTAAATTGAAAGCTAATCATTTTTAGACTCAGATTCCAACCTCTGACGTTTTGGCAAGTATGTACTCCGCAGACCTGTTTCCAACAATTTTGAAAATCAGCGGAAGCATCAGCTGAGTTTCCTGAACTATCTCATAGATTTGCCTACAACTTTGTCAAAAGAGGTTCATGTTTAGTTACAGCCAACAAATTTCCAACAATTATCCTTCAAAATATTAATTAATTTTTCAAAGTTTAAATACTAGAACCGTGAAAGTTATTAAAATCCGTGCCAACCTAGCTTAACGCCTTTTAAAATTCCACTCAACTTTTACACACAATGAAAATAACATTTAATCGTTTATGTCTTACACATTTACACTTATTACATTCTATTTCAATTTCATTGTCCCAATTGTCTTTGGAATAACTAACTTTCGACCCCATTCGACATTATTAGCCTGCAATTAAACCCATTATGTGTACTATGTTCAAAAGTTTAACTTCTAGAGAATTTCTATCACACGACTTAAAATTAAGTGTATGTGTGTGTGTTACAACTTAAATGTACAAATATATGATTTTCTTTATAAGCTTCTTACCACAAGTTGCGTGTCTTTTACAAATTGTTGAAACCGCCACCTTTTGCACAGAAACACACATTCAAACATAATACAATGTATATGAGTGTGTTTGTGTAAGATGATGGCAAGCAATGTGACATTTATATGACAGACACTAAAAATTCTTTACATGTTGCTTCTGTTAGTTGAATGTGTAAGAAGAGGCAAAGTGGTTTGAAATGGAAATAAATAAATTTTAAAATATACACTAAATTTTGAAATGTTGAGAATTTGTTTAAATTAGGTTAACTCTGGTTGAATTTTTATATCCTTCACCATATGATGTATATTAAAAATCTATGGGACCTTTAAATGGAGTCTAAATTGTCTGCTGAAAGTTTGAAAAATTGGTGTAGGAACTTCAATATACCAGAAATTAAGTGAGACGTTTATAGGAGGCTATAACAAAACCTAAAATTTCCTGGGAGAACAATTTTTTCGTCACTAAGAATTCAGAGCTAGACATACAATTTACAATTTTGAACCACTGTCTCTCGTCGTCCGCCTCTACTCTTCTTTGCAAAACTTTCAACAAAACCAATGTCATGTTGTATAAGTTGTCAGGTAAATGCCGTCAAAAGGTTACAACACCATATATTCTCTAGGAAACATAATGTTCAACACACACACATATACATATGTATGTCACTACTACACATATGAAAGAGAGTGCGTTTGTGTGTATGTGCGCGGCTTTTTAAACTTTTTTTACTAATGATTAATTATGGCAATGAAAAATGTAGGCAAGTTGTCGTTTTTGCTACTTTTTCTAGTTTGAAGGAAACTCGAGCAACAAATACTCTATTGTTGTCCTTTTTTTGCCTTATAGACTATCAACCATGTCTGTTATACAAACAATGTTAAAATCAACATTAATGTTTTGAAATGTTTAACAAATTACATTAAAAAAGTTAATAAAATGTTTTGTGTCAGTTTAAATTTTTTCTTTGTTTATTTATTAAAATTAATCGATTTTTCTGGGTAGACAATGAAAATAAAAGGATTTTAGTTTTACAATGTCTGCTTTCCTAGAACATGTTGCAAACATATGGTTAATGGAATTAAAAAATTTATATAAAAACATACAAAGGCTTAAATCAGACCGGCTGGATTATGTGGTAGGCAATATAATGTAAAGGATAATGTGATGATGGTGAAAATATAGTTAAGCAAAGGCTCGAACTTTTTATAACCTCCAACATAACATGCGCATTCAAAATTCCCAAAATCGGCCAGGACTCTAATATGAGTTTACGTAAACTACTTCAACACACCGAAAAGTATGAGGTTCCTTAATATTGGGGGATTTTAAAATACATGGTCATGTATTGAACATTTTCTGGAAAAAAGTTTGGTAATCTTTTACCTTGTATTTGGCTGTGATTGTATTTTTACCTTCCATAAACCCGAAATGCCAAATTACAGCAGCTTGGAATGGAAAAAGTGGCTAAAACCTTCAAAATACCTAAAATGGGGCGGGATATGAATATGCGTGCGTTGAAAAAAGTAGTTATACTTATAGAAAACATTTTGGGATTAGCCTTATGCAATTTTTCATTGAAAATTTCATTAAAATATTTCATTATGTCTCCTCTCTGTCATGTTCATAGGGTTTAATTTTCTGTGATTGCCAATGGAAAATTGCATCCGTGATTTTCCATAGAAAATTGCATGGAAAATGTGATTTCAAATAGTAAATTTTATGGGGGTCAGCTCTGTGATTATACATCGACAATTTCAACATTCAAATTTTTGGTAAAGTTATGAGGTTCTTAATACAGATATGAGGGCAAAAATGTGTGCAGGTCTAATTTGTGTATACTGTCCAAATTATTTAAATCGCTTCGTATTCGAAATGTACGAATTTTGTCATCAGAACTATTATTATGCCCCGAACATCGCGAATTTTCACCTGGAGAATTTTCACATAAAGATTGGTCAATATTTAGCGGGTCAAATGGACCCTGATTTTTGTGTGAAAAATTACAAAATTTGTATTCTATGGCGTATATAATTACTCCTGAAGGACACAAACCCGAGAAGTTGATAGTATATCCAAGAGGAGTGGTTGACCTTTAAATTGATACCAATCATATTGTCGTAGGTACTCGGATGCGGGAGTTACACTTAAATATTTACATGTGCTTACGTATTCATATAATATTTAGTAACCTATTACCACACTTTGGGGCGGATATATAGACTAATCGCTTTGAAATGTTCCATGAGGTTACAAAATATATATGGTGAAAGGAAAAAACGCCTAGAAAAAAATAATAATATAAATGATAAAGATAATAATTTTTCGAAGTTTGAAGTGGAAAATCCATAAAACCACGTTTTTCTTATATTTATTATAAAATTAATTTTCGAAGTAGAAAGCCGAACATCACAACACAACCTACGGTGAAGGGAATCTGGACAAGTAATTAGAGGGGCTGTATTGATTATTAGTAACATTTTCTGACCTCTAGCCAGTCAAGGGTGTGCAAATATCGCGAAATATTGCACAATCTCAGAATATAGAACCACAGAAAGTTAGATTTTTAACGTCGATTTTGCATTTGGTTTTCTTGATATTGGGCTTTTATTTTTCAAAAAGAATGTACTGTATCTCGCGAGTGCAAGGATATGGCGATGTCAAAATTTGTCCATATCCTATCTAGTATAGTTGCATTAAATCTGTGAACAGAAAATTGTTCTATGAGTACGGAAAAAATTTGGGATCCAGGGGTTAAAATTGAAACCGATATAGCATGTTTGAAGGGTCATTGGTATGACATCGAGAGAAATTAAATATATATTTACAGCCCAATATACGTGAGTCTATGTGTGGAACGTCTATCTAAACCTGAACCGATTTCTTCAAATCATAACACACGTTACTCTGGACTCAATTTAATACGATATGCTAAATTTCGACTCAATCGGACAAACCTTGGATGGTTGGTGCACCATTTACATAAAATCGGACAAAAATACACATAAGAAGCTATATCTGAGCCGATTTCAATGAAACTTAACACACGCCTTACTAGACTTATCCCAAAAAGACATGGCAATCGGAAAAATATTGGGAGTTTGATGCAAAGTTTTCACGATATCGGGCGAAATTGCAGTATCTATATCTGCTCCAATTTCAATGAAACTTAATATTCTCTTTCCTTGTCTCAATTCCATGCGGTATGCCAAATTTCGTCTGAAGCGGAATAACATTGGGAGTTTAGTGCACCATATACATATAATCGGACGATATATATGGAAGCTGTATCATAATCTGAACCTTTCTCAATATTTAACCCACATCAGTCTGGACTCAATTTAATGAGTTGTGCAAAATTTCGTCTCAATCCGCCAAATTATGTATGTTTTCAATTAAATCGGATGAAAGTATATATTAAAGGTATATCTATGTTGAAGCACTTGATGAACCTGAACCAGGAGTCACCTAATGGATCCCAATGAATAGAAAATGAGCTATGGGATTCCCCTACTGAAACCAGAATATTCACATCGATGGGGGCACTAATTAGCTAGAGTTCACATCCGACAGCATCTATAAGTCGCAGGGGCACCCTACAGCTATTTAGAATATGGCGAGGGACAAGAACAACGTTCTGAAGTTGCTGCTAAATAATTCTTTTGATAAGTGATAAGCCGGTTTGTGGCAAACTATGCGAATTCAATGTGATCAGGTAATGGAAAAAATCAATCTTGCCAGAATATCACATTGAGAACTGTAGCAGGAATATAATCATTGAAGAATATCCGAATATCCCCAAAATCTGTTCGGCATACATATAATACTCTACACCTCTTTTATTAAAAATTCATCACGGGTGGCAGAAAGGTGGCAGCCTTTTTGAAGCTCGAGTTAGAAGTAGAACCAGTGTGAGTATAGGAGAATTGAAATTGAAGTTAATTTCGGCCCGGCCACCATGAGGATGACAATTAAAATATTTGAAATTAAGGGGGATCATAGGAGAAAACTCATATCGAACACCAGTAAGAAAAGTAGTAATGTCGGACGGGGCCGACTATATGATACCCTTCACCACTATGGGTGTATTAAAAAGATGCATCCTAACAGAAGGGTCATTTACCTGAAATTGGATGAACTGAAATATGTGAACTTTATCTAAATGTGAATCGACTTAGATCATAAACTAACTTATACTAATGTATGCACGTTTTGTTCCTAATGGATATATTTTGGATCCTAATTAAAATCGGACGAAACTATATGGGAGCTATATCTAAATTTGGACGGATTTCAACAAAACTTGACACACCCTTGGCTAAACTATTTTAAGAACGTTGTGCAAAATAAATCCGAACTGGTTTCAGCAAACCTTGACACATGTCATGTTACACAAACTTTAGTACGTTGTGCAAAATTATGTGGCAATCTGCCTATGTTTGCTTCTTAAAATAGGACAATTTTCAGGAAACTTTACACACATCATTCTAGAATTAATTCGGTACGCTATGTCAAATTAAGTGCAAAATTAAAATTAAATCGGGCAAAATTAAATATATTGGAGCTATATCTAAATCTGAACCGATTTTCACGAAACTTAACACGCATCATTTTAGTCTTAATTCAGTACGCTATGCCAAATTTCATCTAAATCGAAAGACATATAGGGACGTTGGTACACCATTTACATTAAATCAAGCGAAAATATATATGGATCTATATCTAAATCTGAATCGATTGTCACGAAACTTAACACACATCGTTCTAGGGTTTATTCAGTACGCTATGTCACATTTCGTGCAAATCGAAGGATATATAGGGACTTTGGTACACCATTTACATCAAATCGGTCGAATATATATATGGGAGCTATATCTAAATCTGAACCGATGTTCAAGAAACTTAGCACATATCGTTCCAGACTTATCTCAGTACGCTGTGCTCAATTTCGTGAAAATCGAAATATATATATATATATATATATAGGGACATTGGTACACCATTTACATTAAATCGGACGAACATATATATGGGAGCTATATCTAAATCTAAACCGATTTTCAAGAAATTTTACAGACATCATTGTAGACTCTATTCAGTACCCTATGCTAAATTTCGTGCAAATCGGAAGATATATAGGGACTTTGGTACACCATTTACATTAAATCGGTCGAAAATATATATTGGAGCTATATCTAAATCTGAACCGATTTTTACCAATTTCAATAGGGTTCGTCCTTGAGCCAAATAAACTAGCTGTGCCAAATTTCATCCAATTCGGATAATAAATGCGACCTGTACTTTGTTTACAATTTAACATGGACAGACAGACGGACATGCATAAATCGACTTATAAAGTGAGTCTATGCATATTTTCAAAACGTGAACCTGCAACATGGGTCAATATTTATCATTTTTGGTACGGAGATGTACTGTAAAATACGGTTGAAAAACTTGTCTAAAATTCCCAAAATACCGAATATTGGAAGGCACAGTTATATAAGGGCTACACCAAAACGTGGACCGATATACCTCATCTGGAATACCAAACATCGTAGGAGTAATATCAATGTATGTGCAACATTTCAAAACTATATTTTAAATATTACGATCTCTATTGTGATTTCAACAGACAGACAGGCGCACATCCGTAAATCGACATAGAATTTTATTCTAATCAATTATAATATCCGGTGAATATTTCGAAGTGTAGTAGTAACATCGGTTACAATCATCATCGAATTTAATATCAAAGGTCAAAATTCCTTCCCAAACACACTTCCGCAAGCGATCACAATACCAAATTACAAAATTGATGAGTTTTGAATGCCATATTCCATTCCTAAAGAGAAGTGAGTTCCCGAAATGCACTTGCAGTAGGATAGCACTTGCAGTAGGATAGTAAAATCTCACTGTGCATATTCCTGCGTGCTGCAGTGTTAGACTCGCTACCACACATCGGTCGAGGATTGCCCTTTTAAGAACAGTTTTCAGTTCGATCATGAATAACATCGATACCACCAATACTGACCCTCGGAAATTCGACCCTGACACTATTCAGGCATACTAAACATCCGAGATTATAAAATCTGCCCCGATTAACCTTCCTGCAGTCTCTACTGAAGAAATCGTCATTATACATCGGTCGAGGCTGCGGCGAATCGTTCTTTCTAGAAAAGTTTTTGACTACGACCACGAATACCATACCGGACAAATCTAAAAAAGTCAAAAGCTTCATTTGAAGCACAGACGGATGGACACAGGTTTGTCCAAATATAACACGAAGCCTTACTTTTAGGCATTTTGAATACGTCTTCAAATATTAAATTCTTATATTATTAATTTAATAATATTTTACTACAATATCCCCAAACAAAAATTTAAAAATAGTTTTGTAAACAATCTCACCTGTTACCGCTATGTCATAAGCTTAAGAATTGAGTGCTTTCGTTTATCGTCTTCTCGGAAACTTTTAATTATATTTTCCAATAATTACGTTTACAGACAACTCAAGGTTGTGCATTTTACTCTTGTGTTTGTTTAGAAATTATTTCTAATTATTAATTTGATTTTTATTTCACTCCCCCTCCCACTTACTCACTTTCCATCTCTCTTCCAAACTTTTCCAGATATATTGGCACTACGTGATATTCGAGTTAAAGTACCACATGCTGTGCGTCGTGGCCAAAGAATAACCATGAAATGTCACTATGACATTGAAGACGATACCCTGTATTCGGTGAAATGGTACAAAGGTAGACGGGAATTCTATAGCTATACACCGAATGAGAATCCAGCATTGAAAGTTTTTCAAATACCAGGTGTACGAGTTGATGTAAGTATTAGTCTGAAGAAAATTATAGGGAATTGCGATTGTTGTGTTGTTGTTGTTGTCATAAGAATGAAAAACTTAATTTTGTGTAATACGTATTTGGTTTACATTTTCATTACAGCGCCACTCGTCCAATGAAACGCAATTGGTATTGGAATCTGCCAGCATGGCAACGGCTGGCAAATATTCATGTGAGGTATCAGCCGATGCTCCATCTTTTCATACTTTAATCGCTGCCGCTGAATTGGAGGTTGTTGGTAAGTGTTAACCATGCCATCACCATCATCGCCACCATCATTGATCCTTTACGGGATGCCACTGCTGTTGCTGTTGTTGATGCCGATGAACTAAAGTGCCTGTGAAAAATTTACACAAACATATTGTCCTTGTGCAAACAGTTTGTTGCCTATTTTTCCTGGGCATAAATTTATGCAAAAATTATACATTTCCTTTCATCGCCGGTCCCACCATCATCACCACCATCGTCATCAACAACAGGAGCAGCATCGTTTTTTGGTTTGTTTGTCTGTTTGTAATGCTGTTGTTGTTTTTGTTTACTCCTTTAATAGAATTGCCCCACAATCCGCCTGTTATCACGGGAATGCGTGCACGTTACCATGTCGGTGATATATTACGCGGCAATTGTACATCACGACACTCGAGACCAGCAGCAAATCTCACATGGACAGTGAATAATGAAGAGGTAAGTTCGTGTAGCAATTGTATATTGTATGTATGTATAACTGTATGAAATGAACATGAACCCATACACAAACAGAAAATACATATAGTTTAAGGGCATGTGTATAACGAACAGTAGTTTTGAAGAGATATATACCATAATACAAATATCACAAGGTAAGAAAAGATCACCTGACTGGCCAAAAGACCAGTTAATCCACAAATATAAATTTTTGTTCTGACCCAAGAGGGGGAATAGATAATTGTTTTGGCGGTCAGGGTAAGCAATAGCGAACATCCCCCCGAGAAGTTTAGATATATCTGACCTAGCCATCATTAAGTGTTACCTGGCGTTATCATACATTTCAATTTGGAAGTTTGACATATTTTAGGATAAAAGTACATAGTACGGTTTGACGTACCACCTTGCATTTTTACATTAACTGGAAGAAATTGACCCAAGATATTAAATTACATATTTACAAACATTTTCTTTTGATCACTTTTCGTAACTTTCGAATGGATTAAAAAGTCGGCGAACTTAAATCTTTGTAAAAAACAACTTTGAACTACTTTGCATTGAGGAATTCAGTCGTGACCCTCATGGACGAAGGTCCTTCAAACACAAAATACTGGATCTCTACTGGATCTCTATGGATTTCATTTTCATTGCACATTCGATCATATAGCCCATCTGCACAGAGAAAAAATTAAACCAGTAAGGAAAGTAGTAAAGTCGGACTCGGCCGACTATATGATACCCTTCACTACTTTGGGTATATTCTACATATGTATCCGAAGAGACGTCGCGTTTTTGTTATATATTTGTATCTGAACCAATTTCAGGGAAACTTGGCAGAGACGCATTTATATTACTTCAGTTCGTTGTGTCAATTGGCCTATCTATGGATCCTTTCACGAAGCTTAGCAACATCATTCTAGAAATGATATATAGGGTCTTTGGTTCAACAATTACCTTAAATCGGACGAAGATATACATGGGAGCTATATCTAAATCTGAACGATTTTCACGAAACTTTGCACACTTTATTCTAAACTTAATGTTTTACGCTATGCCAAAATTCGTGCAAATCGAAAGATTTCCAGGGACTTTAGTGGACTATTTACCTAAAATCGGGCGAAACTATATATAAGAGCTATATCTAAATCTGAATCGATTTTCACGAAACTTTGCACACATCATTCTTGACTTAATTCAGTACGCTATGCCAAATTTCGTGCACATCGAAAGAAAAACAATGACTTTGGTACACCATTTACCTTAAATCGGACGAAGATATATAAGGGAGCTATATCAAAATTTAAACCGATTTTCACGAAACTTAGCAAACATCATTCTAGTCTTAATTCAGTACGCTATGCCAAAATTCGTGCAAATCAAAAGATTTCCAGGGACTTTAGAGGACTATTTACTTTAAATCGGGCAGAATTATACATGGGAGCTATATCTAAATGCGAACTGATTTTCACGAAACTTTGCACACATCGTTCTAGACTTAATTCAGTACGCTATGCGAAATTTCGTGCAACTCGAAAGATATATACGGACTTTGGAAACCATTTATCTTAAATCGGCCGAAAATAAGCTTAATCTAAATCTGAACCGATTTTTCCCAATTTCAATAGGGTTCGTCCTTGGTCCAAACAAATGAGCTGTGCCAAATTTCATCCAATTCGGATCATAAATGCGGCCTGTACTTTGTTTACAATTTAACATAGACAGCCGGACGGACATGCATAAATCGACCCAAAAAGTGACTCTATGCATATTCTCAAAAGGAACCATGGGTCTATCTCGATTATTTTTGCCTGTTACAAAAATATGCACAAAGACATAATACCCTGTACCACATTGTGGAAAAGGGTTTAAACATTACCAGAACATTTTTGCAAAGATATAAAACTCAACCCGGCTAGAATTTGATCCCTGGTTCTCAAATGTTGCGGGAGTCTTAGCGTTCAAAATCAAAATCTCCTCTGAAAGTAATGTTCTGGTATGATAAATTCCAGGCGCATTGATTTTGTTCGCACTTTTTCAAATTTAGGAAAACTTCGAATTATTGGACTTTCCCTTCAGCGTCAACCATCAGTAGGATCGCTTATATATGCCTTTTGGGCTGGGGCATCCTCATACATTCTCACGACATGGTCTAGCCACCGTAGTCACTGCTGCTCGATATGTCTGACTATGTCGCCGTCCGTTTATAGATGGTATAGCTTGTGGTTCATTCGTTGACGATATTCACCGTCAACTTAAATCGCCCCGTAAATCTTTCGCAGAAGATTGCTTCCGCAAGTAAGCATGCTTCTAATCCATACACCAGCAGCGTCTTGTAGAGTGCGACTTTGGTCTGGCGATAGTGGCATTGTTTCTACATTGCTTACTTAGATCACAGTAGCATTTGTTGGCCAACATTATCTTTCTTCGAATTTCAAAACTGATGTTATTAGTTTTATTTATGGCGGTACCGAGGTATATGGAATCTTTTACTACCTCCACAGTTACTCCGAGCCTACTGGACATAAATTTACTGCCAGAACCACTTTGGCAATTTGGTCAAAAATGGCTGTTACAGCTAGCAATGTGTTGCTTGGTGTACATAGTACCATTCTGTTTACCTTTATATCTCGTCTGACCTTTTCCAAAGAATGTTAAAAAGTTCACACGCGAAGCCTTGTTCAATATTAAAGGGCTCCGAGAGGTCCTTTCCGACTTTAAAGTTATCCTGCATAGGCGTATTAATTTTGCAGGAATGCTGAATGCAGACATGGCTGTAAACACGTCAGTACATTTCGACGGTCCTGACCAATACCATGGGTTTCCTGATTGTTGTCTATGGTATCGGTTGTCTATAGTATTCGTCAAGCAGTTGGATAAACTGAGGGGGGTAGACTTCTGATATCTGTTTTATATGCAGCTTGTCGACGTCCGTGTTTTTTTTCTGCTACGTTATCACGAGTGCGAACCTTGGCTACTACAAGTTAGTGGTCCGAATCGATATTCGCTACTCGGATCGATCGATTTGATTGCTAGTTGTTTGATCGGGAGAAAGCCAAGTGGCATGGTGTATATCGAGATACTTGAATCTGGTGCTTATACGTTTGCAGGGATCCTCAACATTAAGTGATGTTTTCCGAGTGTGGACAACTAACCCGATGCCTTAACCAATTTTTTTATAGTTATCTAGATCACTATTTCAACGGTTGTTGAAAGTAGCCACCCATTTGATACCTCGGGAGATCAGTGTCCACAATTAAAGTCCACAAAAAAGTCCTGCTGAATTGTTTGTAAATGTATGTTTCTAGTTCATTTGTTCTACCTGAGGGACTGTTATTTTTTCACAGTACAAACAATTTATCAGGTCTCGACCGATTTGAAAATGTTTTTGTACTCCATATGATGGATGTATAAAAAGTTCGGACTGTCCGCAATAAACAATGTGTTTGTTTAATCCGAAATTAAACATATTCAGCCAAAATCAGTTAAGTTCGCATCAAATGAGTTCAGAAATATGTACCGGACATAGCAAAATATATGCCGGGGTCAAAATACTCTAATTTTGTAGACCACATTACTGCAGTGGAGCAAATATCTCGTAATGTATATGTAAAAGGATAAGCTCAATACTAATTATGTAGGGTCCCCATGGTCTACCAGGTTCCCCTATACTATTTTTTATTGGGTTATTACGGCTTGTACCCACAAAATTGTACATGGGCTATATTACATATATCCAAAATAGTATAGGGTATCATCTAGTCGATCAAGCCAATGATTTTTTTAGATCACTTTTTTGCTAAAAGAACTCACTTTTAATCGAAAATTCGCAAAATTGTTAATAAGGTATAGGCATATGTGTCGTATACATTATGACAATACGTATACGCACTAATGTACACACAATATGACATTAGTTTTATGAAATAAACATACAGAATAGGTAATTATTTGTTAATATTCTAAATATGTATTCCCTTCCGAAGCAGTTTCAATTAAACCACTGTCCATTAAGAACTATTTGTGGTGTAGCGGCCAATGCATGTATTTTCGTTCGTTAACTTTTGCGAAAAACAAAAATATATATACATACGTAAGTTCTCTCTGTTGTTCGGTTTGTTTAAACTTTTGTGTATAAATCATATGCTGGTCTTCTCCGAGTCGAGTTTGCCAATACTTTGGGCATGCAAAATTTATGTGACATGTATCCTGAAATCTGCCGAACTGAATGCAAGGATGTAGCATGTAGTCAATTCGTTTTTTTTTCTTTCTGAGTAATTCCACATAAAAGATGTTAGGATGAAATGGCGACAGGTAGAAAGAACAAGCATTGGTATAACTTCAAGGTAATATTCAAAGGAGGCCTTTTGTAAATATGTAAATATTTTTAGTTTTACATCGGGTTTACAATTTCATTTTCTATTGAAGATTCTTAACAAGCTGTTAACTTCTCTAGATGAAAGGAAATACCACAAAAATATGTATATAGAACGTGACCGTTTTCCTTTAAAGGCCCTTATTCCCATATGACCAATTCCCTGCAGTGGTACTCTCAAACTTGTTTTAAATTAGTCAGACCCGAGCCACTCGCTGTTATGCCGTTTCGTCGTATGTGTCGTTATCATCGCGTGGCGCGACTTAATATGGACTACGTAAGTGGATATACATCACTACATATGGGCGAAATGGAGAGTGTTGATATTGTGTACTCGTACATGTTTGAGTGCAGCAGAGTAATTTTTCAAGCACATTTCTGTGTTCTATCTGGGGTCCATTTGAAGTTTATCCAAATAGTGAAGAATCGTGAATTTGCATATTTGGTTTGGTCGCTGATTGTGTTGGGCACAATATTAAATGTTCAAACAAATGAAAATGCTGAACTTATATTTGTTCTGAATGTCGCAGAATGAAAAAAAAAATGTTTGGGTTGTTTTAAAAATTGAATAATAGGGGGACATTTAAAAATTGATATTTTATGGGAAAGCAGGGAATCTCTTTTGATTAGTTTATTTTTTTAAATAAACTTATTTATATTTAAATATTTTTTTCAAAGACTATAATAGGCGTGGATTTTTTAAATAATTTGTTCAAGCAATATAACAGGCGTATTTTTTAAATCAATTTTTTCAAGCAATATAACAGGCGTATTTTTAAATAATTTTTTTCAAGCACTATAATAGGCGTGGATTTTTTTAAATCATTTTTTTTCAAGCAATATAATAGGCGTGGATTGTTTAATATTTTTTTTTCAAGCAATATAATAGGCGTGGATTTTTTTTAATAATTTTTTTCAAGCAATATAATAGGCGTGGATTATTTTAATAATTTTTTTCAAGCACTATAGTAGGCATGGATTATTTTAATAATTTTTTTCAAGCACTATAATAGGCGTGGATTTTTTTAATAATTTTTTCCAGCACTATAATAGGCGTTAATTTTTTTAATAATTTTTTTTCAAGGAATATAATAGGCGTTAATTTTTTTAATAATATTTTTTTCAAGGAATATAATAGGCGTGGATTTTTTTAATATTTTTTGTTTTTTCAAACAATACAATAGGCGTGGATTTTTCTTAATATTTTTTTTTTCAAGCACTATAGTAGGCGTGGATTTTTCTTAATAATATTTTCAAGCAATACAATAGGCGTGGATTTTTCTTAATATTTTTTTTCAAGCACTATAATAGGCGTGGATTTTTTAATAATTTTTTCAAGCACTATAATAGGCGTGGATTTTTTAAATAATTTTTTTCAAGCAATATAATAATCATTTTTTTAATAATTTTTTTCAAGCTAGATAATATGCGTGGATTTTTTAAATAATTTTTTCAAGCTAGATAATATGCGTGGATTTTTTAAATAATTTTTTCAAGCTAGATAATATGCGTGGATT
>NW_026876578.1:0-19990 GCF_032173495.1 Musca vetustissima
AAAAATTAAAAGCAAAATATCGAAATCTAAACCGATTTCATCGAAACTTGTCACATGTTAGGTTACACTTGTTAAAGTATGTTTTGTGCATTCGGCCACAATTTGAGTTCTTCATTTACTTATAAATCCAAATTTCGTGCAAATCGAAGGATATATAGGCACTTTGGTGCACCATTTACCTAAAATCGGACGAAAATATATATGGGAGCTATATCTAACCGATTTTCAAAAAATTAAACACACTTCTTTCTAGACCTAATTCAATACGCTTTGCCAAATTTCGTGGAAATCGAAGGATATATAGGGTGCACTATTTACATGAAATCGGACGAAAATATATATGGGAGCTATATCTAAATCTGAACCGATTTTTACGAAATTTAACACACCTCGTTCTAGACTTTATTTAGTACGCTGTGCCACATTTCGTGAAAATCGAATGATATATAAGGACTTTGGTGCACCATTTACCTTAAATCGGACGAAAAAATAAATATGCGAGCTATACCTAAACCTGAACCAATTTTCACGAAACTTAGCACACACTCTATATTTAAATTAGTAGCCTATACCAACTTTCGTGCAAATCGAATGATTTTCAGAGACTGTGGTGCACCATTTACCTAAAATCAGGCGAAACTATATATGGAAGCTATATCTAAATCTAAAACGATTTTCACGAAACTTTGCACACATCATTCTAGACTTAATTCAGTAGGTCATACCAAATTTCGTGCAAATCGAAACATATAAAGGGACTTTGGTGGAACATTTACCTTAAATCGGACGAAAATATATATGGGAGCTATATCTAAAACTAAACCGATTTGTCCCAATTTCAATAGGGTTCGTCCTTGGGCCAAACAAATGAGCTGTGCCAAATTTCATCCAAATCAGATTAAAAATGCGACCTGTACTTTGTTTACGATTTAACACCAACAGACGGACGGACATGCATAAATCGACTCAGAAAGTTATTCTATGCATATTCTTAAAAGGAACTATGGGTCTATCTCGTTTCCTTTTGCCTGTTACAAACATATGCATAAAGACATAATACCCTGCACCACAGTGTGGGGAAGGGTGTACAAATTCACGCCTTTTGAAGACCATAAAAAAGTCCACGAAAAAAATTCTTTAAAAATCTGTGCCTTTAAAAAAATGTTCTTTAAAAGCCATGCCTTTTAAGATCATTGAAAAAATATTCTTTAAAAAGCCACGCCTTTAAAGATCCGTGAACAAATATTCTTTAAAAATCCAAACCTTTTAAGGTCCTTGAAAATATTGTTTTTAAATCCATGACTTTTAGGGTTCTTGGAAAATCCACGACTTTTGAAGTCTTCAATATGTTGTCAAAATTCACGAATTTTAAAGTCCTTATAAAATTATTCTTTAAAAATCCTTGCAAACATATTCTTTAAAAATTCGAGCCTTTAAGGTCCTTATAAAAATATTTTTTAAAAATTCACGTCTTTTAACGTCCTTATGAAAATATTGTTTAAATATCAACGTCCTTTAAGGTCCTTAAAAATGTATTCTTTAAAACTCTCGCACTTCAATGTCCTTGAAAAAATTATTCTTTAAAAATTCAAGTTTTTTTAAGGTCCTTGCAAAAATATTCTTTAAAAATCCACGCCTTTTATGGTCCTTGGAAAAAATATTCTTTAAAAACTCTTGCATTTCAAGGTCTTTGAAAATTTTTTCTTTAAAAATTCAAGTTTTTTTTAAGGTCCTTGCAAAAATATTTTTTAAAAATCCACGCCTTTTATGGTCCTTGAAAAAATATTCTTCAAAAATCCAACTTTTTTAAGGTCCTTGAAAAAATTATTCTTCAAAAATCCACGCCTTAAGGCACTTTAAAACATCGACGGGTTTTATGGTCCTTGATAAACATATTCTTTAAAAATCCAACTTTTATAAGGTCCTTTAACAATAATCTTTCAAAAATCCACGCTATGGATGGCCCTTAAAAAATATTGTTAAAAATTCAATGCCTATTGTGATTCTTAAAAAAATATTATTTGAATATTCACGCCTCCAATTCTTTTATGGTCCCTGAAAAATCTACCATTCCAACTATAATGGAATTTGAAAAATTATTTTTTTATATTTTTCTTCATTTCCCTAAACATGAATATGCCTACAAAAGTTAGCATAAACTATTAACACATACATACACACTTAACTGCTACATGTCTCGTCATTAACTTTCCAACACACATACAGTGACACACTCATTTTATAGAGAAGAACATCCGAAAAATTAGTTAAAAACTTATTGTTTAAGTGACACAATTAGCAGTAGTTAGTCATTTGTGAGTTAAGCTCTCCTCTACCCTCTCCTTACCCCATTCATTCTTGTAGTTTATTAACATCTCGGCAATGATATTTTTGCCGGATGAGCTGTGTGAGTGAAGTAGAAGGCAACAGTGAATGGATGCTGATGATGTCGTGGTAGTTGTAGTGCCTTAAACGGATGCCATTCTAATGTTAATTAGTTTAAATAAGTTTAAATTGTTGTTGTTGCTTTTTTCTGGAGAGGGTTTTTGTGGCAACGCCATTAACACGCCACTGAGGCAGAATGTGAATAAAGCTCCAGCGGAATTTTTTTCTCTATTTTCATTCTTTGCCTGCTTATTATAATTCGTAGTCGTCGTTGTTGAAGTTTTGTTTATTGTCATGTTTATTAGTAAATTAGGCATAGTGGCGGAATGGGGTGGTGAGGCGGGTCAGAGATATGCGGCAGAAAATGAATAAACCAAGAATTATATGGAAAATTATAGGAAATAATTAAATTTTGGAAAATATGTATGCGCTAATGCGACTGTGGTTGAAATGTCATTAAAAATAATAATTCGAAGCAATGGCTGGTTAAAGTTTTACATACACACATTTGAATTGCAGGGGGATTTGGGTAAGACTTTTTGGGAGATAAATGTGTAATGAAATTATACGAGTTGCCACAAGAGGCATTTATTTTTAGAGACGGTCCCAAAGGTCATATTTATGACAAAATGCTAGTATTAATATTTATTTGTGGAGAGGATAAAAAATATTTGTTTTTGCAATCGAGGGTAATCTTTTTTAATATATTTTCAAGAACTACAATAGACATGGATTTTTTTATTATTATTTCTTCAAGAACCATCCATAAGGCGTGGATTTTTTAAAAAAAAAAACATTTTTTTTCTAAATCTAAAAAGGTGTGGATTTTTTAAAGAATACTTTTTATACCCTTCACCACACTGTGGTACAGGGTATTATGTCTTTGTGCATATGTTTGTAACAGGCAAAAATAATCGAGATAGACCCATGGTTGCTTTTGAGAATATGCATAGAATCACTTTCTGAGTCGATTTATGCATGTCCGTCTGTCCGTCCGTCCATGTATTTTTGTTAACAAAGTACAGGTCGCATTTATGATCCGATTTGGATGAAATTTGGCACAGGTCACTTAATTGGCCCAAGGACGAACCCTATTGAAATTGGAGAAAATCGGTCCAAGTTTAGACATAGCTCCCATATAAGGGTACCCCCCAATTTTCGGTATTTTGAGGTTATTTAGCACGTTTTAACTGAATTCGCTGAAATTTGATACATTGAGTTCTTATTGGGTAGCAAATCTCCCTACTAAAAATTATAAATATAGGTCAATTTTTTCGGATAGTCCCCATATAAGGGTACCCACAATTTTCGGTATTTTGGAGTTCTTGAGCTCGTTTTATAACTGAATTCTCTGAAATTTTATACATTGGGTTCTTATTGGGTACCAAATTACTCCACTAAAAATTATAAATATAAGTCCAGTTTTTCCGGTAGTCCCCATATAACGGTACCCCCAAATTTTTGGTATTTTGGGGGTTCTGATCGTATTTTTCGACCGAATTGACTGTAATTTAGTACATCGAGTTCTTATTAGGTAGCAAATCTTTCCACTATAAATTATAAATAAAGGTCAATTTATTCGGGTAACCTCCATATAAGGGTACCCCCAATTTTCGGTATTTTGGGGTTCTTCAGCGCGTTTTTCAACCAAATTCTTTGTAATTTGGTTTTTTATACCCTTCACCACACTGTGGTACAGGGTATTATATCTTTATGCATATGTTTGTAACAGGCAAAAGGAATCAAGATAGACCCATGGTTCCTTTTGAGAATATGCATATAATCACTTTTTAAGTCGATTTATGCATGTTCGTCCGTCCGTCCGTCTGTCCATGTTAAATTGTAAACAAAGTACAGGTCGCATTTATTATCCGAATTGGATGAAATTTGGCATACGTCATTTATTTGGCCCAAGGACGATCCCTATTGAAATTGGGAAAAATCGGTTCAGATTTAGATATAGCTCCCATATATATTTTCGTCCGATTTAAGGTAAATGGTGCACCAAAGTCCCTATATATATTTTGATTTGCACGAAATTTGGCACAGCGTACTTAATTAAGCCTAGAATGATGTGTGCTAAGTTTCATAAAAATAGGTTCAGATTTATATATAGCTCCCATATATAGTTTCGTCCCATTTAAGGTAAATGGTGCACCAAAGTCCCTATATTTCTTTCGATTTGCACGAAATTTGGCACAGCGTACTTAATTAAGCCTAGAATGATGTGTGCTAAGTTTCGTGAAAATCGGTTCAGATTTAGATATAACTCCCATATATATATATTCGTCCAATTTAAGGAAAATGGTGTATCAAAGTCTCTGTATACCTTTCGATTTCCACGAAATTTGGTACAGCGTACTGAATAAAGTCTAGAATGATGTTTGTTAAGTTTCGTGAAAATCAAAAATGCGACGTCTGTTAAGATACTTCTGTTGAATTTACCCAAAGTGGTGAAGGGTATCATATAGTCGGCCACGTCCGACATTACCACTTTCTCTACTGGTTTATATTACATCAGTACGTTGTGTCAATCGGCCTAGCTATGAATCTTTTCACGAAGCTTAGCAAAAACATTTTAGACTTAATTCAGTACCCTATACCAAAATTCATGCAAATCGAAAGGTATATAGGGACTTTTGGTGCACCAGTTACATAAAATCGGACGAAAATATATATGGGAGCTACACTGCGTATCATAACTATAGACGCACCTTTAATTCAATTGGTATGTTAGTTGACAAATAAAATGGGCCCATTAAGTTATGGTTCACAATAAAACGATCAAAAACACTTATTATCCAACAAAAATAATAAATTTATTCTTTATGGTTTCGCCGAATTCTGCACTTTCAAAATTGCTGGTGTTGCATAACTATAGACGCACTTTTACAAAATTAGATAAATTCATTTTTTAAAACTTAAATAAAATAAAATAACTTTTATAAATAATGGGTAGGGCCTCCCTTATTTTGCATAAGTTCAAAAATTTTATCCATCACACTGTTGATCAAAAGTTTTCGCAAGTCTTCACCGATTGACCGCCATTCATCGATATTCACTTCTTGGAGAGAAAATAATGTTTGGTATTGGCGGTTTTCTGCATAGACACGACGAGTCAAGATTCCACACATGTTCTCGATCGGATTCTGGTCGGAAATTTTAATATTTTTTAATTTTAACCATACTTGAGTACGGCGACTTTTATGAACTGGCGCGTTGTCCTGCTGAAAAACGAGTCCTTCATTGTTACTGCTTTCCCAAAATTGCAATAATTTGTCTTCCAAGACTTGAACGTACTCCATTAAATTCATCCGACAACTAGGAAATGTGAAATAAAGCTTTCCGGGGCTATAAAATGCTCCCAAGACCATTACGGACGGAATCACCATATTTATTAAAACGATATTTCGATGCCGGTTCCTTAATGGTATTGGGAACATTTTATAGCCACGGAAAGCTTTATTTCACATTTCGGATGAATGGAGTACGTTCAAGTCTTAGAAGACCAATTATTGTAATTTTGGGAAAGCAGCAACAATGAAGGACTCGTTTTTCAGCAGGACAACGCGCCAGTTCATAAAAGTCGCCGTACTCAAGTATGGTTAAAATTTTACATATGTATCCAGCTTAGCAACATAATTTTAGACTTAATTCAGTACTTCAGTAGTGTTGGCCGTTTATTTGGGATACCATTTGTATTTTGTTTTTATAAAAAAGAAGTATTTATTAGTGAGGAATGTATGGCATTGATTGCCGAGGGGTAAGGCAGGGAAGACTATAGTTTCGGATCACGCCACTGATCCTCATCAGTTCCCTTAGTTTTTTGTTGGGATATTCTCCCCAGAAGCTATTGCTTCTATACAAAAAACCTTTCAAACCCAAATGTCTCTTGTAACAACGCGAAGTACTTAGCTGACCAACGTACCCTATACCAAAATTCGTGCAAATCGAAAGATATATAGGGACTTTGGTGCACCAATTACATAAAATCGGACGAAAATATATATGGGAGCTATATCTAAATCTGAACCGATTTTCACGAAACTTTGCAACATCATTCTAGACTTAATTCAGTACGCTATGCCAAAATTCGTGCAAATGAAAAGATTTCCAGGGACTTTGGTGCACCAATTACCTACAATCGGGCGAAAATATATATGGGAGCTATATCTAAATCTGAACCGATTTTCATGAAACTTAGCACAAATTATTACAGACTCAAATGTCAGTACGCTATGCCCAATTTCGTGCAAATCGAAAGATATATAGGGTCTTTGGTACACCAATTACCTTAAATCGGATGAAAATATATATGGGAGCTATATCTAAATCTGGACCGATTGTCACGAAACTTTGCACACATCATTCTAGACTTAATTCAGTACGCTATACCAAAAGATTTCCAGGGACTTTAGTGGACTATTTACCTAAAATCGGGCGAAGCTATATATGGGAGCTAAATCTAAATTTGTACTGATTGCCACGAAACTTTGCACACATCATTCTAAACTTAATTTAGTACGCTATGCCAAATTTCGTGCAAATCGAAAGATATATAGGGACTTTTGTACACAATTTACCTTAAATCGGACGAAAATATATATGGAAGCTATATCTGAATCTGAACCGATTTTCACGAAACTTAGCATACATCATTCTAGACCTCATTCATTACGCTGTGCCAAATTTCGTGCAAATCGAAAGATATATAGGGACTTTTGTACACAATTTACCTTAAATCGGACGAAAATATATATGGAAGCTATATCTGAATCTGAACCGATTTTCACGAAACTTGGCATACATCATTCTAGACCTTATTCATTACGCTGTGCCAAATTTCGTGCAAATCGAAAGATATATAGGGACTTTGGTACACAATTTACCTTAAATCGGACGAAGATATATATGGGAGCTATATCTAAATCTGAACCGATTTTCACGAAACTTGGCATACATCATTCTAGACCTTATTCATTACGCTGTGCCAAATTTCGTGCAAATCGAAAGATATATAGGGACTTTGGTACACAATTTACCTTAAATAGGACGGAAATATATATGGGAGCTATATCTAAATCTGAACCGATTTTCACGAAACTTGGCATACATCATTCTAGACCTTATTCATTACGCTGTGCCAAATTTCGTGCAAATCGAAAGATATATAGGGACTTTGGTACACAATTTACCTTAAATCGGACGAAGATATATATGGGAGCTATATCTAAATCTGAACCGATTTTTATGAAATTTTACACACATCATTCTAGACCTAATTCATTACGCTGTGCCAATTTTCGTGCAAATCGAAAGGTATATAGGGACTAAGGTACACCATTTACCTTAAATCGGACGAAGATATATATGGGAGCTATATCTAAATCTGAACCGATTTTCACGAAACTTGGCATACATCAGTCTAGACCTTATTCATTAGGCTGTGCCAAATTTCGTGCAAATCGAAAGATATATAGGGACTTTGGTACACAATTTACCTTAAATCGGACGAAGATATATATGGGAGCTATATCTAAATCTGAACCGATTTTTATGAAATTTTACACACATCATTCTAGACCTAATTCATTACGCTGTGCCAATTTTCGTGCAAATCGAAAGGTATATAGGGACTAAGGTACACCATTTACCTTAAATCGGACGAAGATATATATGGGAGCTATATCTAAATCTGAACCGATTTTCACGAAACTTGGCATACATCATTCTAGACCTAATTCATTACGCTGTGCCAATTTTCGTGCAAATCGAAAGATATATAGGGACCGTTTACATTAAATCGGACGAAAATATATATGGGAGCTATATCTAAATCTGAACCGATTTTTCCCAATTTCAATAGGGTTCGTCCTTGGGCCAAACAAATGAGCTGTGCCAAATTTCATCCAATTCGGATCATAAATGCGACCTGTACTTTGTTTACAATTTAACATCTACAGACGGACAGACGGACGGACGGACGGACGGACGGACATGCATAAATCGACTCAGAAAGTGATTCTATGCATATTCTCAAAAGGAACCATGGGTCTATCTCGATTATTTTTGCCTGTTACAAACATATGCACAAAGACATAATACCCTGTACCACAGTGTGGTGAAGGGTATAAAAATGTGAATATTCAAATAATAACCGATTTCAACGAAGCTTGTCACAGGTTGGGTTATACTAATTTCAGCAGGTTTTGTTCCTAATCGCCATATTTTGGGTCCTATTTAAAATCGGACGAAACTATATATGGGAGCTATATCTAAATCTGAACGGATTCACACGTTTGGCTATACTATCATCAGTACGTTTTGCAAAATGTTGTGCCAATCGGCCTAACTTTGGGTCTTTGGTGCACCATTTATTTAAACACGGACGCAAATATATATGGGAGCTACAACATTCTAGACTCAATTCAGTACGCTACGCCACAATTCATGAAAATCGAAGGATTTATAGGGACTTTGGTGAATCATTTACATTAAATCGGGCGAAACTATATATGGGAGCTATATCTAAATCTGAAACGACTTTCAGGAAATTTTACACACACCATTCTAAACTCAATCTAGTACGCTGTGCTAAATTTCGTACAAATCGGAAGATATATAGGTACTTTGGCATACCTTCTTCTTCTTCTTAGTTGCCTTGTTACAGAACGGTTGTTCCATAAGCCGAGCTTTAAAAAGATTTCCAAGCGCGTCGGTCTTGTGCGCAAGTCCACCAATTTGGAAGACCACGTTCCAAGATGTTGTTTTCTACTTGGTCTTTCCATCTAATTCGTGGCCTTCCCCTTCTACGGGAACCATCTGTAGGCTCGTTTTTATATGCCTTTTGAGCTGGGGCATTTTCATTCATCCGCACAACATGGCCTAGCAACCGTAGTCGCTGCAGCTCAATACGACTGACTATGTCGATGTCCGCTTATAAATTATAAAGCTAGTGGTTCATTAGACGCCGATAATCTTCGTCGACGCAGATCGGCCCGTAGATCTTTCGGATAAATTTTCTCTCAAACACCCCAAGAGTTGCCTCATCTGCCTGCGCAAGTACCCATGCTTCTGATCCATATAATAGCAGGGGTAGTATCAGCGTCTTGTAAAGTTTGAGTTTGGTCTGGCGGGAGGTGACCTTGTTTCTAAACAGCTTACATAGACCATATTAGCATCTGTTGGCCATCACAATCCTTCTCCGAATTTCAAAACTGATGTCATTCGTTTTATTTATGGCGGTACCAAGGTACATAAAGTCTTTAACTACCTCGAAGCTGTAGTTCTCAAGTTACACAGTTGGTCCGAGTCTACTGGACGTCTTGCGCGTTGATACCATCAGCTTGGTCTTCTCGCCGTTTACTGCCAGACCCACTTTTGCAGACTTCTTTTGCAATTTGTTAAATGGAGGCTGTTACCGCTCGCAATGTTCGACCCATTATATCGATGTCATCGGCGTAGGCAAGTCACATGTGTTGTTTGGTGTACAGAGTGTCATTTCTGTTCAACTTTGCATTTCGTACGACCTTTTCCAGCAGGATGTTAAAGAGATTACACGACAAAATGTCACCTTGTCTGAATTCTCGTTCGGTATTGAAGGGCTCCGATAGATCCTTTCCTACTTTAACTGCTGACCTTGTACCACTTAAAGTTATCCTGCATAGCCGTATTAATTTTGCAGGAATGCCGAACGCAGACATGGCTTTAAACACCTCTGAACGGATAGGGCTGTCGAATGCGGCTTTATAGTCGACAAATAGTTGGTATGTGTCGATGTATTTTTTCTGGGTCTTTTCCAGGATTTGGTGAAGAGTGAAAATCTGGCCAATGGTGGATTTGCACAGGTCTGAAGCCGCATTGGTATGGTCCGATGATGTCATTGACCATTGGCTTCAATCGTTCACACAGCACACTGGATAACACTTTATATGCGATGGGAAGGAGACTTATTCCTCTATAGTTAGCACATATCGTCTTGCCTCCGTTTTTGTGCACGGGACACAGGATGCTGAGGTTCCAATCATTGGGCATGCATTCACAAAGCAAATTGTGCGCTGGTGCATACTCCTGACCAGCATCTGGCCACCAGTCTTAAATAGTTCGGCTGGTAACCCATCGGCTCCTGCTGCTTTGTTGTTCTTGAGCCGATTAATTGCTTTTACTGTGGACGAAAATTGCGAATCGGACGAAACTATATATGGAGCTATATCTAAATCTGAACCGATTTTCAAGAAATTTTACACATATCATTCTAGATTCAATCCAGTACGCTATGGCCAATTTCATGCAAATCGAATGATATATAGGGACTTTGGTGCACCATTTACCTTAAATCGGACGAAACTATATATGGGAGCTATATCTAAATCTGAACCGATTTTCTTGAAACTTGGCACAGATCATTCTGGACCTAATTCAGTACTCTGTACCAAATTTCATGCAAATCGAAATATATAGAGGGACTTTGGTGCCCCATTTACCTGAAATCGGACGAAACTATATATTGGAGCTAAATATAAATCTGAACCGATTTCCTCGAAACTTGGCACAGATCATTCTGGACCTAATTCAGTACTCTGTACCAAATTTCTTGCAAATCGAAATATATAGAGGGACTTTGGTGCCCCATTTACCTTAAATCGGATGAAACTATATATGGGAGCTAAATATAAACCTGAACCGATTTTCCGATTTTCCCGACACGTAGCACACATCATTCTGGACCTAATTCAGTACTCTATATCAAATGTCGTGCAAATCGAATGATATATAGGGATTTTGGTGCCCCATTTACCTTAAATCGGACGAAAATATATATGGGAGCTATATCTAAATCTGAACCGATTTTTCCCAATTTCAATAGGGTTCGCCCTTGGGCCACATATATGAGCTATGCCAAATTTCATCCAATTCGGATTATAAATACGACCTGTACTTTGTTTACAATTTAACATGGACAGACGGACGGACATGCATAAATCGGCATAGAAAGTGATTCTATGCATATTCTCTGTACCACAGTGTGGTATGATAATGTTTCAATGACTATAAATAATAGTTTTTCCAGTATTATTCTACGACCATTTTGCAACGCCCGAGATGGAGAAAAAATTGAAAAAAACTAGAACTAAACTCTAGCTCCTGGCTAACCTAGGTTATGTTTTTTTTTATGTTCAACGATTGTTATCGTTGATGTGGCTGCCGCCGTGCTTCTACTGATATTTTCCGTATTTTCACCAAAAAAGAAGAAAACAAAAACATGAAACGAAATGAAATGAAACTAAAACTAGAGTTGTGCTTAATAAGCGGAAATTGTTGACAGGAAGTAATACGGATGCCATTTAATTTGAATCCAACACTTTTTTCTGTTGCTGCCTCTGTGTGCGTGAGGCTATCCTCGTCGTTTATCTGCAAATGGAAATGAAATGGACAAATGAGCGGTCGATGTGGTAATGACAGCACCCAAACATTTATAAAAAAAGAAGAGAAACCTACAGCAGAACTCCCTCGGGCGCCACCATCCAATCTACCACAACAACATTTAAGTAGAGTGGACAAAAAAAAAAAAAAAAAACGAAACGACACAGACTATTTATCCCTCCGGTAGCATACATACAAATGTATGCACACAGATACACACGAATACAACGAAAGGAACTCAGATGAATATCTAACGTGAAATTTGTAATGACAGTGACATGGAATTTTTTTGTTAATGTCCAGAAAAAAATTCATAGACAAATTGGAGCTGGTAGGTAATGTTTTAATGGGATGTGAGCGCAATGGGAAATTTTATATAGGAAAAAGACAACATTTTTAGGATATAAATTATAGTTTTATAGAAGAGGAATCATTTTATATTTCATATCCTTTTGTAACACTGTCCCTTTCCATCATCAGACATCAACTCCTGAACTCTTCATTTTTTCTTTAAAAGTTTTAAAACGAAAAAAAACTCCATACCAACTGTTCACAAAACTTAAAAAACCGAAAAAGTTGTTGGTTGACCATTGATGTTCTGCACATTTAAAAGTGAACTCCATCTGAAATTCAACCCGACAATGAAGTTAGTCAAAAAGCTAAAAAACACCAAAGGTCAAAGAAAACTTCTACAAAGTAAAGAGAATTTCGTAAAAGAATTTGTGGAAAACATCTTTTTATTTCAAATGTTTTTAAAATTAGTTAACAAAATATGTTTTGGAAATACTGCGAGATATTTAAACAAGAAAATATTATTTAAAAAATCCACGCCTTGTAAGGTCCTGAAGAAAATATTATTTAAACCAGTAGGGAAAGTAGTAAAGTCAGACGGCACCGACTATATGATACCCTTCTCCACTGTGGGTATATTCAACAGATGAATCCTAACAGACGTCGCAGTTTTAAAGGATCAGTAAAATGAAATTGGATCCATAAACAGACATCGCAGTAGAATGAAATTGGATCCATAAATGCCATTCTGCAATCTATACTACATTTTTCATTTGGTGAGATATAGAAGCTATATCTAAATCTGAACCGATCTCAACGATTTTAGGAAACCAATTTTCTGGAGACACTCATCATTCAGTACGCTACGCCAAATTTTGTGTAAATCTAAAGATATATAGGGACTGTGGTGCACCATTTACATTAAATCGGACTAAAATTTATATGGGAACTATATCTAAATCTGGACCGATTTCCACGAAACTCAACATACCTCATTCTAGACCTAAGTCATTACGCTGTTTCAAATTTCGAGCAAATCGAAGGACATTTAGAGACTTTGGTGCACCATTTATCTTAAATCGGACGAATATATGTATGGGAGCTATATCTAAATCTGAACCGATTTTCACGAAACTTGACACACATCATTCTAGACCTAATTTATTACGGTATGCCAAATTTCGTGCACATCGAAAGATATATATGGACATTGGTACACCATTTACATTAAATCGGACGAAAATATATGTAGGAACTATATCCAAAGCTGAACCGATTTTCAGGAAACTTAACCCACATAATTCTAGACCTAATTCATTACGCTATGCCAAATTTCGTGCAAATCGAAAGATATATAGGGACATTGCTGCACCGTTTACATTACATCGGGCGAAAATATAGTGGGAGCTATATGTTAATCTGAATCGATTTTTACGAAACTTGACACACATCATTCTAGACCTAATTTAGTACGCTGTGCCAAATTTCGAGCAAATCGAAAGATATATAGGCACTTTGCTCGACCATTCACATTAAATCGGACGAAAATATATATGGGAGCTATTACTAAATCTGAACCGATTTTCAGGAAACTTAACTCACATCATTCTAGACCCAATTCATTACGCTGTGCCAAATTTCGTGCAAATCGAAATATATATAGGGACTTTGCTGCACGATTTACATTAAATCGGAAGAAAATATATATATGGGAGCTATATCTAAATCTGAACCGATTTTCACGAAACTTGTCACACATCAGTCTAGATCTAATTCATTACGCTATGCCAAATTTCGCGCAAATCGAAGGATATATAGGGACGTCGGCACACCATTTACATTAAATCGAACGAAAATATATATGGGAGCTCTGTCTAAATCTGAACCGATTTTCAGGAAGCTTAACACAATCAGTAGGCCTAATTCATACGATGTGCCAAATTTCGTGCAGATCGAAATATATTTAGGGACTTTGGTGCACCATTTACATTAAATCGGACGAAAATATATATGAGAGCTATATCTAAATCTGGACCGATTTTCAGGAAACTTGACACACATCAGTCTATACCAAATTCATAACGCTATGCCAAGTTTCGTGCAAATTGAAAGATATATAAGGACTTTGGTGCACCATTTACATTTAATCGGACGAAAATATATAAGGGAGCTGAACCGATTTTCAGGAAACTTGACACTCATTTTAGACCTAATTCAATACGCTGTGCCAAATTTCGTGCAATTCGACAGATATATAGGGCACCATTTACCATTTACCTTAAATCGGACGAATATATATATGGGAGCTATATCTAAATCTGGACCGATTTTTCCCAATTTTAATAGAGTTCGTCCTTGGGCCAAACATAAATCGACTCAGAAAGTGATTCTATGCATATTCTCAAAAGGAACCATGGGTCTATCTCGATTATTCTTGCCTGTTACAAACATATTCGACGGACCCATCTGGCAACGCCATAACTTTTGACAGAGATGTCACATCGCTTAATGACATACCGCGTTTGAAGCGTCAGTCCAAGCAGATTTTTACCATGAACCATTACACACGCGACGCGAGCGCTCTGAAATAGTTTAAATTTACATTCAATAGAAGAAGTCAATTGTGAAAACTCAACGTGCTTTTAAAACATTAAAACATGTGAGAAGTGCGCCTTCTAAGAACAACAATAAGCGTTTATACGAAAAATTTTCGACTTGTAAGTCTCTTTCTAATCCGAGGAGGCCATAAAAAAGTCGACCAAGTCGATCGGCCGAGAATATCGCTGCCGTACGAGCCAGTGTTGAGAGGTCCCCAAGAACATCCCAAAAACGCCGTTCTTAGCAGTTGGGCATGGCTCGGTCCACTTTACAACGGATTATTCGCATTGATTTGCATTTGTTCCCGTACAAAATTCAATTGACGCAAAGAATGTTGCCTGCGGACAAGCCTCGTCGATTGGAATTGGCCCAAAAAGTCATCGAAATGGCCGAAGATGACGAGCAATTTTGGAACAAAATTATCATGTCCGAAGAAGCCCATTTCACATTGAATTGCGGTCCCATTCAATGTGAAATGGGCTTCTTCGGACATAAGCAAAATTGCCGTTTTTACGCCACTGAAAATTCTCAGGAGGATTTTTGGCATTTTCTTCCAAAATGAATATGTCCATGCTGTTACAAACAATCTGGAGCTTTATCGCGACATTATGACCAATTTTGTGATGCCAATTATTCGTCGAAAGCGTATGAGGCAGTTCTGGTTTCAACAAGACGGCGCTCCACCGCACACAAGTCGCATAACAATCGATTTTCTGAAGAATTTGTTTCCAGGCCGTTTGATGTCGAAAAGTGGTGATTTGGACTGGCCACCGTGTTCGCCCGATTTGAAGCCGCCTGACTTCTTCTTGTGGGGATATTTGAAGTCAAAGGTTTACGTTAACAAGCCAAGGACCGTAGAAGAGCTCAAGGACAACAACCTAAAATGTTGACGTATATTATTAACGCATGGTACGGTGAAACATGTGTATAAAATCCTGAAAATACTCCAATTTAGAGGGCAATATGATATATGAGGCATATGCCATGTTCTGACCGGCATTCGAACAACGTAGTTCGCTCTCAGAATTACGTACATGAATTAACCCGTTTATACAACACTATTCTTAATTCATGTCATCAGTGTTTTTATTTCAAACTTTTTGTTTCTTGTTTTACACCAAAATTCTAACATATTTGCATGAAACGCATATGGATCTAAATAGAAAAAATAATTCTCTTTCTCCTGACTATAATATCAACCCCTATCTCTTTACTTTTAATTCATGTTTTCAATTTTTCTGAAAATATTGTTGTTTTCAATACATTTTTATATTTTCTCAACTCAAATGTCACCTTTAAAAAATTGAAGAATTTTTGTTTGGGTTTTCCCACTTTTGTTTTTCGTTTTGAACGCTAATTAGAACCAAGGGGATAGAAATGCATATTGCATTATGTAAACAACAAAATGTGCATCCTTCTGAATATATAAAAACTAGAATTTTTTACTTTTCATTCATCATTTTCAATTTTACTGAAAAAGTTTGAAAAATTGAAAATTTTTTTCATGCTGTCAAAATTAATTTATTTTCGATAAATTCTCTCAATTGTTAGAGATGGGACAAAATTCTTGGTGATTCGGAGAGTCATTCGAATTGAACAACGTACAAAAGTCGGTGTTCGCTCAGACAATTTTGTATGGGGAACTAAGTAATTACTTCATAATTAAGGGTCGAACAACGAATGAGAGAGCGAACAACGCTCGTCTGTACATGGCAATACTAAAGCGGGAACAATATTGACAACAGTGTAGGAATTAGCAACTACTTGGTGTTTTCATTATAAAAGGGGTTAGGCCTAATTAAGGGCCGATGTAGCTCAAGTTCCAAGCTAATATTTTAGTTTTGAATCCCAATACCGTCCATCACGCTAAATATTAAATAGGAATGATGTTTTATATAGAACCTGGTCCTAAATGCGGGTCGATACAGTTCATTTTCAAACCTCACGTTTTAGTTTTTATGTCGATATCCTCCGAGAGAAAAATTATTACAACATACGGCTAAATCGACTAAATCTTTTTAGAATTCCATACTATGTGGGCTATGAATTAAAAATTTCGTCTACCGAATATCCCCCCTACTATGGTGGAATACAGCTATATGTGATAACCCCAATACACGGAAAAAATCCGCTAACTATTTTAATATAAAAAAGGGGGTTATAAGGGGACTACCCCTAAAAGGGGGTGAATATTAATAATTTTTGGTAGGAAGATTTGTTACCATATACCACTGCAAAATACCAAATAACAGCGAATTCGGTTGAAAACGTGCTCAAGAACCCCAAAATACCGAAAATTGGAGGGTAGCCTTCTATGGGGGCTAACCTATATTTATAATTTTTAGTGGAGAGATTTGCTACGCAATAAGAACTCAAAGTACCAAATTTCAGCGAATTCGGTTGAAAAACGGGCTCAAAAACCAAAAATTACCGAAAAATGGACCTATATTTATAATTTTTGTGGAGAGATTCGATACCCAATAAGAACTCAAAGTACTAAATTTCAGCCAATTCGGTAAAAAATTCGGTCAAAACCCTCCAAAAGCAGGAAATTGGGAGGTACCCTTATATGGGGGCTACCTGAAAAAGTGGTCCTATATTTATAATTTTTAGTATGATACATAATAAGAACCCAATGTACCAAATTTCAGCGAATTCGGCTTAAAAACGCGCTCAAGAACCTTAAAATACTGAAAATTGGGGGTACCCTTGTATGGGGGCTGTCCGAAAAAATTGACCTATATTTATAATTTATAGTGGGGAGATTTGCTACCCAATAAGAACTCAAAGTACCAAATTTCAGCGAATTCAAGAACCTCAAAATACCGAAAATTGGGGGGTACCCTTATATGGGAGCTATGCCTAAACGTGGACCGATATATCCCATATTCGAACTTGCAGACAAAAGACGACTCTATGCAAAATTTTGGGGCTCTATCTCAATTCGTTTAGACGCTAGAGTGATTACAACAGACAGACGGACAGCATTTTACGCTGATCAAGAATATATATACTTTATAGGGTCGGAAATGATTATTTCGATGCGTTACAAACGGAAAAACAAAACTAATATACCCTCCATACTATGGTGGAGGGTATAAAAAACATGGGTCCGTCAAATATGGGCAACCCTGTATTATTTAAAAAATCCACGCCTTTTTGGCATGTGAAAACTTTCTCTTTTGGTATTCAATTTCCCCTAAATTCCTTCCAAAAATAAGTTAAATGACAGATTACAGCACGACACATTGCAATATTATATCCTTAACACTGAAACAAAAAACCGACAACGAAAACTTTGTTTCACCTGATGTCAGTCAGTTTCTTCCTTTTAATCCTTTTAGAACGTTTTAATGGAATATTTTACAGTTTCGACATAAAATAGTTTAAGACAAAAGTAAAAACATTCGGGGAGATTAAACTACACTGCTAGCTATGTGTCACAAGAAATCCAAATTGGACTCACATGACCACACACACACACCCACACATGAAAACTTATGTGCTCGCTTTCCTCTGGAGCAAAAAGACCGGAAAAAGTTTAAGTGAAATTTCATGTTTTTTGTTCGCAACTATAATGGCTCAATAAAATCTTCACTTTTATGTGTATGTATGTGTGACATGATGAAATTTATGTTTTATGATGTTTCGTCGGGTCAGTCTTTTTGGGAGAGCGTGGCAGGGGAGCAGGATGTCGGTGCAAAACGCAAAAATGTGTCAAATAACGCTTGGAGCGAAATGCAAGAAATTTTACTTTTGAAATAAAATTGAGGTCAACCATGTAAATGGGCTTACAGACACATTTTAATGGATTTTAAGTGTTTAAATTTACGCCTATTGGTCTTTGGGTTCTTGAAAAAAAAAAATTCTTTAAAAATGCATACCTATTGGTCTTTGGGTCCTTGAAAAAATATTCTTTAAAAATCTATGCCCTTTTTGTCCTTGGGTCCTTGACAATCCATTCTTAACCAATCCACGCCAATATGTCTTTGGGTTCTTGGCTTTTTGGGCCCTATAAAAATTACGTTTTCTTTCTTTCAGCACTCACATTAATTGTTAATTATTGTTGTAGAACTGCCATGGTCCTCCTGCCTGCAACTGCTGTAATTAAAAACGCATTCTCCAATTCAAAGCACAATCACTTAAGTGACTGATTTATTTGGACTTTGTAGATCAAATCAAATGGGGGGTACTTAGGTTAAAATAACTAATCTTTGCTCAATTATCTTGCAATTTGCAAAATAAATTATTTCGAAATCATCAGGTAATTGCTTTGCACAGCTACAAAAACCCAAGAGGATTAACCTCGAACAGACATGCATAGCTAAACAAGGAATATTCTGGTTAGACGCACACACACACACTAACTCTCACATACAGTTACTTGTTTTTAGAAATTAACTCAAAGCAAAAAAAGAGCATCACACAAAATGAAAGGTGAAAGAAATCAGCAAAGGACGCAGGATCCACAGGTACAGGCGTACATTGCACGCACACACACACACACCTACCCATGCATTGGCATTTGCCATAGCTATGAAGACTACAATTAAGAGCCGAGATAATTTCTCTGGAATTTTTATCTTTTTAACCAGTCGACTGTAAAAGTCAAGTATGTGGCACCATGAGGCCTGTAAAAGTGCCATGAAAATCAAGTCTTTTAACCAGTCGACTGTAAAAGTCAAGTATGTGGCACCATGAGGCCTGTAAAAGTGCCATGAAAATCAAGTCTTCTAAACATCAGCTCAGAGGTGCATAACGGAGTCCTTATTTTTTCATGTTATGGTCTGTGGATTTTAATGTTTTCTGTTGATTTGTTGCATTTCTCAGAACTAAAATCACTGGACCGACCGACACACAACTATGGTTATAACTATAAACATTTGTAGATGATGCAGTTGCACGATATGAGTTGGAGTTGGAAAAAGTTTGTCATTGCTATTCTAGCTCAGCAGTGTAAACAGCAGGCGGTTAAAAGTCAGAGACAAAAGTTGAAAGTGGTGAAGGGCACAGTAGTATTTCCTATGAACAAATATTATTTAAAAATTCCATGCCCATGAAAAATATTATTAAAAAAAATCCAAGCCTTGTGATAGCCCATGAAAAATATTGTTTAAACCAGTAGGAAAAGTTCAAAAGTCGGACGGGGCCGACTATATGATACCCTTCACCACTGTGGGTACATTCAACAGATGATAATGTGTACAATATCCTGTTGATAGAAAAGACATAACATCTTTGGATGATCATTGACATGGAATCGGGTGAAAAGCAAATGTGATCTACATAGAAA
>NW_026876579.1:0-19998 GCF_032173495.1 Musca vetustissima
GGCTTGAAAAAAATATTTAAAAAATCCACGCCTATTGCTGTGATAGTGGCTTGAAAAAAATATTTAAAAAATCCACGCCTATTGCTGTGATAGTGGCTTGAAAAAAATATTTAAAAAATCCACGCCTATTGCTGTGATAGTGGCTTGAAAAAAATATTTAAAAAATCCACGCCTATTGCTGTGATAGTGGCTTGAAAAAAATATTTAAAAAATCCACGCCTATTGCTGTGATAGTGGCTTGAAAAAAATATTTAAAAAATCCACGCCTATTGCTGTGATAGTGGCTTGAAAAAAATATTTAAAAAATCCACGCCTATTGCTGTGATAGTGGCTTGAAAAAAATATTTAAAAAATCCACGCCTATTGCTGTGATAGTGGCTTGAAAAAAATATTTAAAAAATCCACGCCTATTCGGACTCTGAAAGTGGCCTCAAAAAAAAATTTAAAAAATCCACACCTTGTATAAGACTCCGAAAACCACGAAAAAAAATATTTAAAAAATCCACGCCTATTCCTATGATTAGTGGCTTGAAAAAAAAAAATATTTAAAAAATCCACGCCTATTGTGGTAGTTGTGGCTTGGAAAAAATATTTAAAAAATCCACGCCTATGTACCAGAAGGTCCTTGAAAAAAATATTTAAAAAAATCCACGCCTATTGTTGTAGTAGTGGCTTGAAAAAAATATTTAAAAAAATCCACGCCAATTGTTGTAGTAGTGGCTTGAAAAAAATATTTAAAATCCACGTCAAAAAAAATCCACGCCTATTGCTGTGATAGTGGCTTGAAAAAAAATATTTAAAAAATCCACGCCTATTGCTGTGATAGTGGCTTGAAAAAAATATTTAAAAAATCCACGCCTATTGCTGTGATAGTGGCTTGAAAAAAAATATTTAAGAAATCCACGCCTTTTGCTGTTTTTCCATTCCATGATTTTCAAAGGAGCATAAAATCAAAAATTCAACTCAAATCTCCCTACTGACAAATATCAACAAATGTGCCTTTGACACTAACAAAACTTTGTTGCACATACTTCCCCTAGAGAGTGACGACGACCAATGCAAGTGTCAATAAATAATGCAGCTGACAGAGGCCAAAATGTTCCAACCAAAAACCACCCACACCCTCACACCCACAAGTGGATGTTTGCAGCAATTGGAACATGTACGTATTACTTTTTAAATGCAAGTCGTTTGAGGCGTACCAGTTAGATTGTAGTTAGAATTGTTACAAACGAGAAACTTTCCGATCATAACATGTTGGCGTGAAGCGTCGTCGTGTGTTCTTTGTTTGTTGGTGTAACATTTATTTAACACTTCTATGCTCGACCCAAAGTAAAGACACTGACCAACACAAATGTTACAGGCACTCAGACACAGCCACACCAGGATATACATTGTGACTAACTTTGTTGACGGTCTAACTGACCAACAATTGTAGCCGACAAATAGTACAAAAGGACCACCAGAACGAGGTAAACCCATCGCTAACGGCTAAATAACGAGTGATGTGTAACGAAAAAAATAGGAAAAAAGTTGTTCTTCCTCTTGAAGAACGGTAGGGTGTGTAAAGAATATAAATAAAATACTTTGTAACTGAAAACTAACAGCAAAATGTTACAATGCATTTGTATATAAGGGTTAAATACCTACGTGATACACATTAGGGTGGCCTGCAAAAAAGAAAAACGAATTATAATAAAATTGTTAAGGGATGGATTTAAAAAAAATATGCTTTAAGTGTCATTGGGGAGATAGGCGTGGATTTTTTAAATAATATTTTTCCAAGACCTATACAAGGCGTAGATTTTTTAAAGAATATTTTTTCAAGGCCTATACAAGGCGTAGATTTTTAAGGAATATTTTTTCAAGGCCTATACAAGGCGTGGATTATTTAAAAAATATTTTTTTCAAGGCCTATACAAGGCGTGGATTTTTTAAGAAATATTTTTTTCAAGGCCTATATAAGGCGTGGATTTTTTAAAGAATATTTTTTTCAAGGCCTATGCAAGGCGTGGATTTTTTAAGAAATATTTTCTTCAAGGCCTATACAAGGCGTGGATTTATTAAAGAATATTTTTTCTAGGCCTATACCAGGCGTGGATTTATTAAAGAATATTTTTTCTAGGCATATACCAGGCGTGGATTTATTAAAGAATATTTTTTCTAGGCCTATACAAGGCGTGGATTTTTTAAAGAATATTTTTTCTAGGCCTATACAAGGCGTGGATTTTTTAAAGAATATTTTTTCTAGGCCTATACAAGGCGTGGATTTCGTAAAGAATACTTTTAAACGGGCTATACAAAGCGTGGATTTTTTAAGAATATTTTTTCAAGGCCTATACAAGGCGTGGATTTTTGAAAGAAAATTTTTTCAAGGCCTATACAAGGCGTGGATTTTTGAAAAAAAATTTTTTCAAGGCCTATACAAGGCGTGGATTTTTTAAAGAAAATTTTTTCAAGGCCTATACAAGGCGTGGATTTTTTAAGGACTATTTTTTCAAGGCCTATACAAGGCGTGGATTTTTTAAGGACTATTTTTTCAAGGCCTATACAAGGCGTGGATTTTTTAAGGACTATTTTTTCAAGGCCTATACAAGGCGTGGATTTTTTAAGGAATATTTTTTCAAGGCCTATACAAGGCGTGGATTTTTTAAGGAATATTTTTTCAAGGCCTATACAAGGCGTGGATGTTTTAAGGAATATTTTTTCAAGGCCTATACAAGGCGTAAGGAATATTTTTTTTTTATTTTTTCAAGGCCTATACAAGGCGTGCATTTTTTCAAGGCCTATACAAGGCGTGCATTTTTTAAGGAATATTTTTTCAAGGCCTATACAAGGCGTGGATTTTTTAAGGAATATTTTTTCATGGCCTATACAAGACTTGGATTTTTTAAGGAATATTTTTTCAAGGCCTATACAAGGCGTGGATTTTTTAAAGAAATATTTTTTCAAGGCCTATACAAGACTTGGATTTTTTAAGGAATATTTTTTTCAGTCGACCCTTAATATCCATAAACTATTTTCAAACAACTACTAGCGATATTTTCTATTGTTACTGTCAGCACTAGTACTTGTTGTTGTTATTGCAGCAGCAACATCAGCTCATGTGTGATTGTTGTTTTTGTGCGCCTTGTTGGTGTCACATGTTGGCGACAGTTGTCCCCAGGGCTTGTTCTTGTTCATTGTTGCAACTCTCTGCAGCAGAGTTGTTGATGCACCCTGACTGTTGAACGTTATGCCATTACTTTTTGTTTTCAATTTGCCTCTGTGGAAATTCTTTTGTTTCAATCCACTTTTATTATTTGTTTGGTTTTTTTCTTCTTCTCGTACATATTCTATGAGGTTTCTTTTGTTTTTGAGTTGTAGCACCGCTACCAATACCACGACCCACTCACTCACTGACTGACAAAGTTTTATTTTAATTTTGTTACTGTGCTTTTGTTCTGTCGTGACAGCCTGGTCGTCGTGGTCTTGTAACAGTTGGTGATTTTCTTTAGTTACATGCGTTTTCTTTTTATTATTGTGTGTGGATTTTTTTTTACATTGTATCAGTTAAGAAAAGAACATGCCGAATACAAATGTTTGGGTAACAAGCAATGAAATGGATTTGAAAACTATGTTGGATATTGTTGCAGATTTTGTAAAGATACAAGTTTGCAAGCAAAGGAAAGGGAAAAAGGTTGTAATGCAACGAAAAGCCTTCAAAGAATTTCATACGAATGGCACATGCAGTAGCCGAAATTTTTAAATGAAAAGAAATATATTTGTTTTATTAAATTCGAAGTTGAATCCTCTGGAAGGCTTACAAACTGGAAGATTTTGGATTTAATATAGGTGAAATTTGTTGACATATATATCGAAGCAATCGGATGAGATGATGATATTATACAAATGTCTATAACATGATTAAAAAAACAATTGAGAGTTAGGAAGATTAGGGTAAGTCTATAATTATTTGCGGAAGGAGGGTTGGCTTCAACATGGCAAAGCCCAGGATCCCTTTGCATCTCAATTGTGGACATATTCAGCCTCCACGAAGAAACATCAGACAACGGCATGAGGTTGATTGACTTCGCGGCAGCAAAAAACATGGTATTTAGCAGCACCAGTTTCAAGCATTTCGATAAGAGGCCACCTGGATTTTTCACGATTGAACAACGAGAAATGAAACGATCATGTTGTGATAGGCGGAAGGCATTCATCCAGTGTTTTAGACGTTCAATCGATCCGAGGAGCGAATATCGATTCGAACCACTATCTTATAACAGCCAAGGTTCGCACTCGTCTTAATGTAGCAGCAAAGATGCGATATAACACAACACGGAAACTCGACGTCGAAAAGCTGCAAACAGAACAGGTAGCAGAAACCTACTCCTCTCAACATACCCACCTCTTTGACGAAAACCCTCCTATTCCGCATAATATATAGAATTAAATATAGAAGCACAATGGCAAATAATTGTATACTCCCCACAAACTGCAGCAAAAGCAACACTTGGTTACCAAATACCTTCATCAAGAAACCCATGATACGATCAAGAGTGACGTAATGCTACTGATATGAGAAACGCAGAGTATAGGACAATCCTACAGGCAGTAGCAACACGTAATGCGTGAGAGAATTATAGGGAGAAAAAGAGAGAGGAGAATCATATTTTCAGAAAAAAGAAACGGGAGCGGAAGCAAATCGAGATGTACAGGAGTCAGAACGAAGTCCGAAAATTTTACCAACTAGTAAAACACCAAAGCGAAGGCTTTGTTGCAGGATCATCCTCCTGTAGAGGTGAAGAAGGAAACCTGGTGGCAGACGGGCAGCGTGTTGACTATCTGGAAGGAGCATTTTGAAAAGCTTCTGGTATCAAATAGAGGTGGTGATGAAGATACCCCAGAACCAATAAGAGATGATGGTATAGAGTTTATATCACCTAGCCAAGATGAGGTCAGAATAGCAATTAATCGGCTGAAGAGTAATAAAGCAGCAGGTACAGATGGATTACAAGCCGAAATATTCAAAACTAGTCGTCAGATGCTGGTCAGGAGCATGTACCAGCTGATTAGTACAATTTGACTAGAGGAATGAGTGGAACCTCAGCATCCTGAGTCCGGTGAATAAAAAAAAAAACAGAACGATATGTACCAACTATAGATGAATAATTTTTCTTCGCATCGCATATAAAGTGATTTCCAACGTGAACGACCTAAGCCAATGATCAATGACATTATTGGACCATACCAATGTGGCTTCAGACCTGGCAAATCCCCCCTTGACCAGATTTTCACTCTGCGCCTATTCGTCGACTATACAGCCGCATTCGACAGCCCTATCCGTTTACAGTTGTTTAAAGCTATGTCTGCGTTCCTGCTAAATTAATACGGCTATACAGAATAACTTTAACTGGCACAAACTCAGCAGTTAAAGTCGGAAAGGACCTTTCAGAGCCTTTCAATGTCGAACGAGGATTCAGAGAAGGTGACAGTTTGTAGTTTGGTCTGTTTAACATACTGCTGGAAAAGGTCATGCGAGAGGCAGGTGAACAGAAACGGAACTGCACACCAAACAACACATGTTACTCGCCTACGCCGATAGCATCTATATAAACGAATTGAGGAGTCTGCCAAAGTGGGTCTGGCAGTTAACGGGGAGAACACCAAGTATATGTATCAACGCGCAAAACGTCCAGTAGAGTCTGACCAAATGTGGAACTTGAGAACTACAGCTTCGAGGCAGTAAAAGATTTTATATATCTTGGTTCCGCCATAAATGGAACTAATGATATCAGGTTTGAAATTCCGAGAAGGATAGAGATGGCCAACAGATGCTACTATGATCTAAGTAAGCAATTCAGAAACAAGTCCATCTCTCGCCAGACCAAACTCATACTCTACAAGACGCAATACTGCCAGTTCTGGTTTATGGATCAGAAGCATGGATCCTTGCGCAAGTAGATGAGGCAGATCTTGGAGTGTTTGAGAGAAAAATGCTCCGAAAGATATACGGCCTGATCTGCGTCGACGGTGAATGCCGGCGTCGAATGAACCACGAGCTTTACCATCTATACACGGATATCAACATAGCCAGTCGTATCGAGCTGCAGCGACTACGGTGGCTAGGCGGTGTTGTGCGAGTGGATGGCGATGTCCCAGCACAAAAGGCATATAGTCCAGTCAACTGACTGGCAAAAAACTGGCTTAGTAAGTATTGGAGGTTAAAAGACTTTCTCCCGGAAAATCGGACATATCCTATCCGTTGTTAGGTATTTTGGAAAGCTAAAGATCATTCACAACTAATGTCTGTAATTGCCTAGTCTGGTTGGAAAATTTTCAGTTTGGTTATATTCTTACCTCACAATACAAAGATCGGACCGATAGTCGAACGCTATCCTTATGGTAGAGCCGAACTTAATAAATTACACGAATCTCAGTGTCGGTTAAAACATTTTTAGTCAACCAATTTGATCCAGCGATCATTATTTTCATATATAAAAACCGGAAACGGTGGAGAAGTGCATATTTGCTGAATATAGTGGTTGTTGAAAAAAAATTATTTTGGTATTAAAATTAAGATGTCATTTTTCGTTTAGCAGCATTGCAATTGCCTATTTGAGGTCTTGAATAGACGCTGTGCTGTTGGTATAATCTAACCCTAATCTCAAACGTGGTCCCATAGGTCGAAAGGCGTTAAATCACAATATCTGAGTGACAAATTGCTATAACCTCTACGAAAGGTAATGCGGTCCGGAAACCCGTTCCAATGCGCTGCATGTGTGGCACATAGCACGTTTTATTTAATTTAATTTTTGTCCGGATCAATAACATACAAAATTAATCATATCTTCCTAGATCAATCGATTCAACGTAACGTAACCCCATTTTCGGAAAACGTAAAATGACCCTGCCAGACCAGAAACCTCACCAAACCGTCACACGTAGATACGAGGTTTCTGAGGTGAATATTCGGTCCTCATGGTGAAGTGTATAAAAATTGCGGCCAGGCGATTAAACGTCATTCTAAAGCAATGCGAACAAATGGTTTAATCAATTCAATCATGCCCGACCATGATTGAATTAAAGACAAAGAATGTCCAAGATAGAGCATTTATTCTTCCATCAACATACATTAGATCTTGGACAAACTCCTAACTTGCTCCTGTCATAACTTGACAATCACTGAAAATGCTCCTGTCGATTTTTGTAAATAAATTTGAAAAGAAACAATGGCGATGCTTCTACAGACGTGTGTATAAGATGTTCAGAATTATGGACCCCTGCTGATGAGGCTGAAAAACAGTCATTGAACGGAAAATGTTCATGGAAGTTGCATTTGGAACCGAATTTCTCCTGTTTTTTTACCAAAACTATGAATTGGAATCATTTTAGTTTATCCTTTTAATCAAGACCTTCTCCCAATATGAGTTGGATATTTGCGAACACTCTACAAAAGCTTGTTATTTAGACTAGACATTATTGATATATTAATGGAATATTTTGCACCCAAGTTTTGTCTGGACAAGCTAAGACCAATTAAGAACTGGTTGGAGATCATTAACTCAAAAATCAACCGAGATAATTGCCAAATCAAAGACGATTTTTTTGAATCCGTAAAAAACCTTGGGAAGAAATATCGTTTGAAATACATAGTAACCCTCCTTTGTTGCAAAACTTTTGCCAAAAATGATTAACATTGGCACAGTTTTTGGATACATTGACTCCTCAATACAAACATTTGTGATATCTCACACATTATTCCGTACTTTGGGACCCGAATTATTCCCTATTTTGGGTCCCGTTTTTTAAATAAGGGGCTCTTATTTACTTCACATTGGGTGTTAAATCTACCAAAAATTATTCATGACATAACCCGCCATACTTCTAAAGTCCTGAACGATTACTCGTATATTAAATGTACATCTCATGGGTTTTAAATTTAATACAACTCCCCAAAAATATGTATGCGAGTACATAACAATGACAACCATTTTCAATCCTTTCATTTTACCCACTTTAGCATAAATTGCCTTGGCAATTGCAAGGCATTTACGCGATATACGCTTTCTCACTTTGTTTAATAACGAAATGCCATTTGTAGGACTGAGATTTCAGTTTCATTTTATTTCGTTTTCTTGATCCATCCGATGTGAGATATCTTCGTTGGTATTGTAGCAATTTTCTTCGTCACGGCCAGTTCATAAAATTTAAACAAACGAAACGAAAAGAAATTTCCATCGTGAATAAGCCTTTGTTGCCATTTGCCAACGTTTCTTCAATTAGTTGTGTCTTCATCATCTCGCAGTGCAGCTACAACATTGGGAATCAAGTTATACGGGTAGAGCAGTAACTGTTCTGCTTTTTTTCCTTCATTCATTTCCTTTGTTCGTTTTGTCAGTTTTATTACCAATTTAAATGGACTTTGTCGTTTTTTCAGTGATTCTGTTGAAGATTTTTACAAATGGCCCTGGGGTATCACGTTTTTTCTCTTAATTTCTTTGTATTTTTTTAGTTTATTCCTTCTTTTAGTTTTTGTGAATTTCGCCACCCTTTGTCATAATCCAACAGAAGTCCAAAAGTTCTGAAAATGGAATTTCGTAAAGTTGAAAGAGTGCGAATTCCATTTGGAATAATTGTTCGTTCGTTCGTTTGTTCTTCTATGCATCGTTTGAGCGAACACCTTAATAAATGCAGTCAATTTAAATGAAGAAATTGCGAAGAAGAAGTTTAGTTGAAGATCTTATGAAAGAAAAGTGGGGACATTTTTAGTATTAGGATGGAAGATGTATATTTTTATTTGTTCAATAAAATTTAAAAAATTCTTACATTTTATTCTTTAAAGACCAAGATTGTTGATTATCACCATAAATTCTATAACACACAATCACAGACGCCAGGTCCAACTTTTTTATCCCCCACCATGAGAAAAATATCTTCATGGAATTTTTAAAATGGGAGAATTTCACTCACTTGACTCGAACTGTTATAAGGCCATACGGAAATGTGAACTCTTTTGATATAAAGAGAAGTATTCTGCAATTTCCTATTATGGTAGGTATTCATACCTAAATGTGAACCTATATTAAACCAGTGAGCGGAGGGGGCCGATATTTAATACCATACACAACTACCAAGAAAATCTAACATTCTGAGGTTCTGTATATTCTGAGCTTGGGCAATATTTGCACCCTCTTGACCGATTATAGGTCAATAGTTCCACTTTCTAACCTTGACATATTTTCTAAATCATGTTTTCTCTAGGTGAATATTTACACCATAAAAATTGGCTCACTTTAGGCTTCGGTTGATTTGACCCTCGGAATATTGACCGATCACCAAACAGTCGTTCCAAGTATTTTATCAAATCCCCATTACCGTTTAAAATAAGTGACGTTCTGCGTATGATAATGGTCTCTAGAGCAACTATAAAAACTGACAAAAATAAAGTTTCCAGATCATTGCACCCCTTAAATATCATTTCTACACCACGAGAATTATAGGCGTCGTTCTTGACCATAACCGGAACTTCATGTAAAATTTCAAAGCGATCAGGGCGATATTTCCGCCATCTAGTGGGGTAATAGAAATACTAAACCAGTGAGCAGAGCAGTATAGTCGAACGTGGCCGAACACTAGCACGAAAATCTACCGTTCATCGATTGTATATATTTTGAGCCTGGGCAATATTTCGCGATATTTGCATCATCTTGACGGTTATACGTCAAAAGTTCCACCTTCAACCCTGTCATATATTTCAAATCTTGTTTTCCCAAGGCGAATATTTTCGCCATAAAATAAAAATGATTTAACCCTCGGAATGTCAACCTATCATCGTATAAACAGACGTTCTAAGTAGTTGGTCAGATCCCCTTCGTAGTGTAAAATATGCGATGTTCTGCATATAAAATTGGCGACTAGAAAATCTGACAAAAATAAAGTTTCCGGTTCATTGCATACCCAAAATATCATCATCATTATAGACGTCGTTGTTGATCATAACCGGAACTTCATGTAAAATTTAAAAGCGATCAGCGCGACATTTCCGCCCTCTAGTTGGACAGATCATAAAATGTAGGCACCTTAAAATATTTACGTATAACTCCCACATCCGGGTAAGTACAAAAATATAATTGGTATACTCTTGAAGTTCAACTACTCCTATCAACGTCTCGGCTCTATAACCATCAGCAGTAAATATATACGCCCAGAATACAAAATTTATTAGTTATCACACAAAATTTTTACTAAACCATCTAAATTTTGACCAATCTTCTTCAAAACCGTCTTGATTATTCTTTGACCAAACTCCCTTCCTGGTGTGGTTTTCGAGTAGAAAATTTCCCTACCAAAAATTATCCTAAGTTTCCAGATATCCTCCACAGAACGGTACCCTTCTTATTCGTTATTTTGAAACCTTTGGTCACGTTTTTATACCTAATTGACTGTATTTTGGGATATCGATGGGTAATAATTACAATATTGGTCCACCTTCTCCATATTCGGTATTTTGAAGCTTTTAGGCCCTTTTTTGAACAAAATTTAATATTTGGAATTCTCATTAAGCAGAAAACCTTCCCACCAAAAATTATCAATACTTGCCAAAGTTTCCCAGTAGCGCCCATTATTTGATATTAAGGAGTTTTTCGGCATTTTTTTTTAATTAGCCATGATTTGATGTTAAAAAGCTCTAATATTTACATACTTTACTTAGCAGAAAGTTTGTTCCATAAGCCGAACTTAAAAAAATCAAAGCGCATCCATCTTGTCCGCAGTTTTTCCAATTTGAAAGACCATGCTTTGAAAATGGCATCCTCCACTTGATCTTTCCATCTAATTCATGGCCTTTCCCTCTTCCTTTTGAACTGGGGCATCCTCATCTATTCGCACAACATCGATATCCGTGTATAGATCGAAAAGCTTGATATTCACCGACGACTGACTATGTCGATATCCGTGTATAGATCGAAAAGCTCCTGATTCATTTGACGCCAATATTTACCAGTCGACGCAGATCGGCCTGTAGATCTTTGAATTTTTCTTTCAAACACTGCAAGAGCTGCCTCAGGTACCCATGCTTCAGATCCATATAACAGCACGGGTAGTGTCAGCGTCTTGTAGAGGGTGAGTTTGGTCTACCGGGAGGTGGCCTTGCTTCTAAGCTGCTTATTTAGACCATAGTAGTATCTGTTGGCCAACACTATTCTTTGCCGAATTTCAACACTGATGTCATTAGTTTTATTTATGGCGGTACGGAAGTATATAAAATCTTTGACTACATCGAAGCTGTAGTTTTCGTGTTCCACAGTGTGTCCAAGTCTAGTGGACGTATTGGCCGTTGATACCATCAGCTTGGTCTTCTCGCCATTTATTGTCAGACCCACTTTGCAGACTCCTTCTCAATTTTTTCAAAGGTAGCTGTTACCGCTCTCAATGTTCGACCCATTATGTCGATGTCATCGGTGTAGGCAAGTAACATGTGCTGTTTGGTGTACAAAGTGTCATTTCTATTCACGTTTGCCTCTCTTATCTCTTTTCAACAGGATGTTAAACTAGTCACAAGACAAACTGTCACCTTGTCTGAACTCTCGTTCGGTATTGAAGGGCTCCGATTATGTAAACCATAATACAAATTTCAGAAAGTTTTAATGGATAATTATTTTAATGGATAAAAATGTGCATCATCGAAATATTGGTACTAGACCTCATGGTTCTTTGGACCAAATTTGTTTCCGAAAAATTTGATTTCATCATAACTATGCCCATCTTATTATTTCTTCCAAACATAGTTCAAGTTCGAAGATGGGGAATATCGGTCCACTCCTTCTGGTACCTCCCACACAGGGCCTAGGCCTAATACGGGTTATAGTTCACATACAGTTCATTATCGAACCCTACGTTATAGTTTCTTATCTCGATATCCTCTGCAGGTGAAATGATTACAACAGAGTCTTAAAACCAAACCCGACACGCGGAAAAAATTAGATAACTATTTTAATATGAAAAATGTGGTTATGTGAGGACTACCCCAAAAAGGGGGCGAATATTAATAATTTTTTTGTGGGGAGATTTGTTATCACATACGACTACAACATACCAAATTGCAGCAAAATACCGAAAATTGCGGTTACCCTTATATGGGGGCTATCCGAAAAAAAATTATCTAATTTACCACCCAAATTCTGACAATTAGGAGGTACCGGTTTATGGAAAAAAAGTGGACCTACATTCATAATTGTGTGTGAAGACATTTAGTACCCAATAGGAACCCAATGTACCAAATTTTAGCAAATTCGGTAGAAAAACGCGCTCATGAACCCCAAAATACCGAAAATTGGAGAGGGGGGTTCCGTTATATGGGAGGTATGCCTAAACTTGGACCGATGTATCCCATCTACGACCTTGACCTGCATACAGATCGTCTTACCCTGTTCAAGAATATATATACTTTATAGGGTCGGAAATGAATATTTCGATCAGTTACAAACGGAATGACAAAATTAATATACCCTCCATACTATGGTGGAGGGTATAAAAGTTAAAAAACGTGGTACCGTTATACAGGTCATCCTAAAAACTGGGCCCATATTGGGAATATACATAGAGATAAATAAACATGCCCGAACACCCCAAAATACCGAATAGTGGACAAATATTGATAATTTTCCGTAGTAAGTGCATTTGGCTAAAAACGTGCCAAAAATTCCCAAAATACCGAAATTTTTGGGGGTACCGTCATATAGGGGCTACACAAAAAACGTGGTCCAATATCTTCAATTTTTAATGCCAAAACATCGTCGATGTAATAATAAGTAATATACAACATTTCAAAGCTTTATCGAAATATTGCAAGATTCGTTGTAATTTCACCAGACAGACGGACGGGCATAAATCGACATTGAATTTTATTCTGATCCAGAATATATTAATACTTTATATGATCTCCAGGGAATATTTCGAAGTGCTGCAAACGGAATGACAAATTTAATATATACTCCACCTTATGGTGTGGGGTATAAAAAAATTATAAGGGCGAAAACTGGATTCACAACGATTCCTCATTCGATTTGATAAACTTTATATTCGCGAACTTTAAGGGTTACTAGAAAAAATGCATTTTAAACCAGTGAGCGGAGCAGAATAGTCGGACGGGGCCGAGCATACGATACCCTACACAACTATCACGGAACTCTAACTTTCTGCGGATTTTTATTCCGAGCCTGGGCAATATTTCGTGATAGTTGCACCCACTTACCCGATTAGAGGTAAACAGCACCTCATCCTTACACTGACATATTTTCCGAATATTACTAATTTGCAGTACAGCACTTCTAATTACTTGTCCAGATTCCCTTCACCGTGGATTGTGTTGTTATATTCGGCTTATAGATCGACTCGAAAAAAAAACAAAAAATTAAGTTTTCGGTGCACTTAATCCCAAAATTATTATCTGATCAACACCGAAAATTATAAGCGTTGTCCTTGACCATAACTGGAACCTCATGAAACATTTTAAAGCGATCAGCTCTATATTTCGTAATAACTTATGAATAAGTAAGCACCTGTAAATCTTTAACTGTAACTCCCACATCCGGGTACACATGACAATATAATTGGTATCAATTTAAAGGCCAACCACTCCGCTTTGATATACTATCAACTTCTCGGGTCTATGTCCTTCAGGAGTAAATATATACGCCATGGGATACAAATTTTGTCATTTTTCACTCAAAAGTCAGGGTCAATTTGACACGCCAATATCCACCGATCTTTATCAAAACAGGCTTGCTTATTCTTTGACCCGATTCCCTCCTCCATGTAAAAATTCGCGATGTTTGGGTCATAATTGCGGCCTCTGAAGCGACCAGAAAAGCCGACACACAAATTTTGTAATTTTTCACACAAAAGTCAGGGGCAATTTAACACGCTAAATATCCACCGATCTTTATCAAAAGAGGCTTGCTTATTCTTTGACCCGATCCCCTTCTGCATGTAAAAATTCGCAATGTTTGGGTCATATCTGCGGCCTCTGAAGCGACCAGAAAAGCCGACAAAAATTAAGTATATGGTCCATTTCATCACCTAAATATTAACCGAATATATCATTGGCCAGAACCTAGCCTATATGCAAAATTTCGTGAAGATTGATCCATAACTTTGGCCGTGTTTACAAATTATAATGGACAGACGGACGGACACACATATCTAGATCGACTCAGCTAGTCGAGATATAAGTATATGATCGGTATACTTAAAGGTGGGTCTAGGACCAATATTTCGCGGCGTTACAAACTCTTGGGGCTGCACAAAGCTATAATACCCTGCGACATAGTTGTGTAGGGTATAAAAAGTCGACCTATATCGAATTGCACATATTCATATTCTGGAGAATTCTACATATTCTAAATGTTTTCATTTATTTTAAATTTAAGGTAGCTTCCATTCTTTTAGTCTTATTAAACCAGTTTCGGAATTAAAAAGCTTTCAAAACAACTCTAATACTCTCCAGTTTGCTACTTATAGAATTTCAACATTTATTTAAGAGCATTTAAAATGTTCTATTATGCTGCAGGATAACATAATCTGAATCTCACCATATCCACATAGCAGAGTACTACAGTAATTTACAAACACATATTTAAATAATTACAAATCACATACCCAACATAACTATGTGAAATAATATGTGTACAATTACAGTAAATAGTATATAATTTCGAAAGAGTATGTACATTAATATTTTATAAATTTAAGGGGCAAACATACACAACAACAACAACATTTGTCGGTGTGTATTCATTACATATGTAAATATTTGTTTTATATTCACTGAATAATGAATATTGTTTACGAACTCATATTAAATGCATCCAACCAAATATTCATTCACTCAGTTCCATAGAAATATTCAAATTCAAATAAGTCTTTAATTATTTATTTCTCATATCAAAAGTTTTAGATAGATTACCAAGCGTACTGAGACCAGAATTAGTAAAGAGCCTGGGAGTAATACAATTTTAATTGTGGTTATTACGTAGAAATTTTGTGATTCGAGCTAATTTAGTATTTAAATGAAAATAAACACAAAATATGAATAATTTGTAGTCAATTATGTATGGTAAAGTGTAAATACACATGTTTATAATATTAAATTTAAATATTTGAAATTTAATACATTTTATATATAGTAATTATTATTACTATTCACATAAATCCTGTTCATGCTTGAATTCATTTATAAACTCAACCAAGATTTTTATTTTTCATTTAGTCTGTCCTTGTCTTCGTTTCCCTTTCATCTGCCTTCGTCAGGTTCATTAGATTCCTATTTACTTTTTCCTTATTGATAGGTTGCCGCCACCATTTTTGTGTGGCCTCGTCCACTCTCATTTAGTCAACTGAAAATAATAGAAATCCGCATAAAAGACTTCTCGGAAAAATCTCTTAAGAGTCCTTTTGTTTAACGCCAACCATTCATTAAACATAATCTTTTAATCCTCTTGGTATAGTTGGGTAAAGCTCCGAATGAAAAGAATAAATGGAAGTGAATTTTCTTAGCAAAATTCTTTAAATATATCCCAATGAACAAACGCACACACATACAAGACTCTATTGACCCGATCTGGCCCTGTGCACGAACACAGTGGTTTGTGATAAACATAGATATTTAATATTTGGCTCAAGAAATGTACCCGGTATAGTCTGCTGAATAAAAATATAAACGGTTCAATTGTGTTTTTATTCTTTCCATAACGTCATTGTACTCATGGGAGTACAATTATACTAACATAAATTTTAATCGATTGCAACTCCGATCATGTAGCTCATCTCGAAAGAGAAATTAATAAAAAAAATAAATTTTAATCTCTAAACGATATTTAAGGAAAAATAAATCGATATCGCAGCTTCTAGGTAACATCACCCACTATTTGTCGCAGCCCATTTTCTATAGAACCTACATTAGAAGTTCCTCCAACTTCATTGTCATTAGCCAACAACGTTTTTCTTAGACAGTATGTTCCGTTCTCTAGGATTTTTATTTGGTGGTTTACTTCTCCAACGATGAAGTCATTTATTTGTTCGGACCTTGACTGAAGGAATACTCCCTAATTCATTTCCTTTTATTTTCATAAAATTTACTGCATTGTCAGATACTGTTGTCTTCTCTTCGGATCTATCTGCTTCAGACTTTAGTTCAGCTTTAACTGCTTCCGCTTTAAGAACAGCTTTCTTCTATTTTTCATGATACGCCGTTATTATAGGCATAGGCTTTCTATAATTAGACAACTTTTTGAAGACAAGACAGTACTAACCATCGGGGATTGGTTCATCGTCTTGCTACTTACTTTACTTAGCTGGCTTGTGACAGAACATTTGTGAGCGGATTAGGCTTGTCGATGTATTTTTCGTGGGTCTTTTCCAGGATTTGTCGAAGTGTGAAAATCTGGTTTATAATGGATTTGCCAGGTCTATAGCCGCATTTATAAGATCCAATAATATCATTGACCATTGGCTTCAGTCGTTCACACAGCAAGCTGGATAACACTTCAAAAGCGATGGGAAGGAGACTAGTTCCTCTATAGTTGGCGCATAACGTGTTATCTTCAGGATGCTGAGGTTCCAATCATGCATTCCTCTAGCAAAATTGTACTAATAAGTTGGTGCATGGTCCTGATAGTTCGGCTGTTAATCCATCGGCACCAATTAATTGCTATTCTAACCTCTTGGCTAGGTGGTATACACTCTATACCGCCATTTCTTATTGGTTCTGGGCTTTGCAAAACGTTCCTTCCAGATCCTCATCACGCTGTCTGTATCTGTCACCAGGTTTCCTTCTTCATCCATACAGTAGGATGGACCCGAACAAAGCCTTCGGTTTGGTGTTTTACTTGTTTGTAAAATTTCCTGACTTCATTCTGACTGCTGTACATCTCGATTTTGCTCACGCTCACGATTTTCTTGTTCTTTTTTCTTTTGAAAATACGTTTAGCTTCATCCCATCAAAAATCTATTCTTCGATCTTCTTCTGCATATCTTCCATCTATGGGGTAAAGATCATAATTTTCATATATATTCTGGAGATCGACTTCTTTTTCCGGTTTCCATCTTCATTTTTTCAGGTGGTCCTAAGATCCTGCCTCGCTAAACTTTCTATCTTTCTATTTCTATTTATAATTTCTGAGGGCCAAAGATTTCCACAACATCGAAGTATATTTTGAGCATTCTATTTAATTTAAAGAATTTATTTTCAGAGAACTCCACATCTGCATCTTTTGGAAGCAATAAAGTGAGTCCCATATACGACGCATTCAAAGAAATATGTACATATGTCATTGACCAGATTTTTACTCTGCGCCGATCCTGGAAAAGACACACGAAAAACACATCGACACATTCCATCTATTCGTCGACTATAAAGCCACATTCAACAGCCCTATCCGTTAGAGGTGTTTAAAGCCATGTCTGCGTTCGGCATTCTTGCAAAAGGTCAGCAGTTAAAGTCAGAAAGAACCTCTCGGAACCCAAACGAGGATTTAGACAAGGTGACAGTTTGTCGAGTGATCTTTATAACATCCTGCTGGAAAAGTACATACGAAAGGAAAAGATGGACATAAATGGCACTCTACACCTACACTTGTTACTGGCCTACGTCGATGACATCGACGTAATGGGTCGAACAGTGAGAGCGGTAAAAGCTACCTTTGAACGAATTGAGGAGTCTGCCAAAGTAGGAATGGCAGTAAATGGCGAGAATACCAATCTGATCCAATAGATTCGGACCCACTGTGGAACTTGAAAATTACAGCTTCGATGTAGTGAACGATATTATATACCTCGGTACCGCCATAAACAAAACGAATGACATCAGCTTTAAAATCCGGGGAGAATAGTGTTGGCCAACAGATGCTACTATTGTCTAAGTAATTCAGACACAAGGCAACATCTCGCCATACCAACTCTAAAAGACGCTTACACTACCCGTGCTGATGTATGGATCTGATGCATGTGTACTTGCGCAAGGAGATGAAGCAGCTCTGGAAGTGTTTGAGAGAAAAAATCTCCAAAAGATCTATGGGCCGATCTGCGTCAACGGTGAATATCACCGTCAAATGAACCATGAGTTGTTGTTGAACCATGAGTATGTACATATGGTGTTCAACTCCTGCGCGTCTCGATTAAATCACCTGTACTTTCTCTCCTGCTCATCAAATTTTTGCATGTGGTATTAAAGCCTCTGATCTTAAACACTTCAACGATAAAAATCTTCACTAATACAAAATTCTGTTTCAAGTATTTTGAACCAGGATAAACTTGAGAAAATGCCATTAAAATATCCATTTCTCGCCTTTGGGGGAACGCCACCTTGTGAGCAACATTTGTCTACAATATTGCTAGCATGGAAAATCTCACAACACCAGGAATCGAGTTAGAAGGACGAAATATTCTACAAGAAAATCCCCATTCCAATTTACTCCAGAAATGTCAACTTATAAATATAATAAAAAATATAAAATAAAGTATAATAGTTAATGAGAAAATCACTGTGCAATAAGATTTCATTCATTATCCTTTTAAAGGACACTATCAAAACCAAAGAAAACATTAAAGAAATTGTTTTAGTAATTGGTTTGTCATTTTAGATCAATCAACACAAAAGAGTGGAGAAAAAAAATTATATTTTTGAAAAGGAAGTTCGGACACAAAAATAATACAGTTATGAATGCTAAAACTAATAACATAAAATCTATTAAATATTATATATATCAATGGAATACACAATTTTCGATAGCGATTAGTATATTTCCTAATAACTGAGAAGAGTTCAAAGTGACAACAGATGAGGGAAGTGTTCAATATGCCAAAGAACATATTTGCCGACTGCTGTTTAAATACATTTTTGATTTCCTGTAAAAATACATTTTCTTTATTCAGTTCCATTAGGGTTCAAGGTCTAATATGCAGCTGTTGTGTCCATTAAAAAAAATCAATGTGATACATAAAGCTCAGCCATTTAAGACATTTGCGGTCAATATATCTCATAACAATAGCAATAACAATAACAAAACATAACAGTAATATTGTCTAATGGTTTAAAGGTCATAATAACACAAACACACACACATACATATATTCCAACTTATATACACAGTCCATAAACATAAACACTAACATAGAAAATGCCATAAAATATGACTTTTATTAAAGCAAAATATCTCCTTGTTTTATGTGGCGACAATTGGGGGATGTAATCGTCCAATGGTGGCTAGTGACAAAATTCCCCATTGATTCATATACCATATCGATGTGTGTCACAGAACACAATGCTTGTTGAACAAATAGTTGTGTGTATGTGTGTGTGTGTGCGAGTCTCTGTAAATCTTCTTAGATTCGAACAGAAATCTTGTGAGAGCTATGAAAGGATTTTCTGTTTGGTCTTTCTTAACAAATGGTTTTTGCTTTGGGGATTTGGTGTGCATGTATGTGTGTGGGTTCCCATTTATAACATTAAAGCCTGGCGTTATAAATTCTTAAGGTCATAAGAGGTCCAAGTTTGTAGCAGATTGTAAAAAACATATTTGAAAACATGATAATTGGATGTTCAATGACTGATACTAAAAACGGATAATTTGACCGGTATGGCTGACACATTGATATACGTTTTAATCTGAAATCCAAGAGGTGTGGATTTTTTTAAATAGAATTTTTCAAGGACTATCAACACCATAGGCGTAGATTTTTTAAATAGAATTTTTCAACGACTACCAACACCATAGGCGTGGATTTTTTAAATAGAAATTTTCAAGGACTATCAACACCATAGGTGTAGATTTTTTAAATAGAATTTTTCAAGGACCAACAACACCAAAGGCGTGGATTTTTTAAATAGAATTTTTCAAGGACCAACAACACCAAAGGCGTGGATTTTTTAAATAGAATTTTTCAAGGACCAACAACACCAAAGGCGTGGATTTTTTAAATAGAATTTTTCAAGGACCAACAACACCAAAGGCGTGG
>NW_026876580.1:0-20134 GCF_032173495.1 Musca vetustissima
TGTTAAGATGATTTTGATTGTCATAAACCGTTCGAAAAATCCACCACTATGTAAAGCTGCATTCTGAATTCCTAACCTCCATATCTATACCCCTTTGGCGAGCTCCGGATTTACAAAGATCATTTGGATGTATATTCATCAACCTACAAATGACCTTTGAACCAGCACAACATGTGTAAAAGTTTAATCAAAATTTAAAGTTTAAAATTTAGTATCATCAGTGCTTAAATATACATTTCATTATTATATTTACGATTTCATTAATTAACATAATGTTTGAATTCCACTATTTGATATTTTTTCTCAAAAACTTTAATTATACACAAGTGTGATATTTAATGCACGGAATTGATTTTACACCTATTTATATATACCTATTTTTGATACCTAACGTATAATCAAAGCTATAGAACAACAAGAAATCTTCATGTACCCAACCATCACGTAAAGTTCGAGCGGAGGCCTTCATCGACAACGGAGTATGGGGGTACGTCATTGTTGTTGTTTATTTTTTCATTCATCTTTGATTTCTTCATTCATTAATATTTTGGATTGCATTGGCACCAAACATTGATGATAGTGAGAGAGATCATACCAAACTGTTATACGCCCTTTATAAGAAGAGCAGAATGTGATATATTATTATCGAGTATTATTGTTGTTTTAATTCGTTTTGTTATGATCTCTCACTCACTCGTAGTAACGTAGTAAACGCACAGACTATGTGTATTCAAAATATTGCCAAATATTGTCCATTCAAAATCAAAAACAGACATTTAAAAGCAAAGAAAAAACATTAACCCATTGAGGCTTTCAATAGATATAATTTTCTCTTTACATAAATAATATATATTTTGTTGAATCATAAAATAATCATTTTATATAATATTAACCCATTGAGGGTTACCAATATACTTTAGTATTTCAATATATTGTTTATATAAATATGTATTTTCTTATCTTAGTATAATCCAATTAAAATTATGGTTATCCTATAAATTTTTAATGAATTTAAATATAAATATGTTAATAATGTCTAAGGTTCAAATATTTGAAATAAAATTCAGAATGAATTGTTAAAGACTTTTTAGACGTTTCTTAAAGCAGGAATAGGGTTATAATATTGGAGTGGTAGATGGATTTCAGGGGTTCTAATAAATATTATCGGCCATTAGAACAATAGGATGGAGAGGGTTATGAGGCCAGGTTTCTCATTAAAATCAGAGGAACCATACACCATTTGTAGAATATTCTAAATAACAACTTTTCAATTTCATAATTAATTTAGAGGGGTATTTTATCAGCATCGTACAATCTTGTCCATTTTTTAGAAACGTAAATAAATAGGGAGTCTTTATAATATTGACGTAATGCGAACATGGCCTAGGCCAAGAAGGACCGAACCCCCCCCCCCAACCGACTGCAGTTAGCATAAAATGGCTCCCGTAGTCCTACCTTGCCTCAGGTTCCTAGATGCCTTGAACCTAAATGAAAAAATTGCATCTACAACTAACTTATGTTGTGTACATTACACATATTGATGTACATACTTTAACTAGAATAAAAGTCCATTTATAACTTCAGAAGAACAACTTATTATTTTTGTCCTTTAAAATTGTAGTACTATTCGTTATTCAAATATTCCCTCGTATGTATTTATATTTTCCTATTGACTTTTTCGACATCTGTAAATCTTTTGGGGCCCCCCCACATAAATTAAATCTGAATGTAAAATAACTCGCATTTAATTGTAATTCCGCAAGATTAATGATTTAACAACTTAATTCATAAATCACCATCTTATTACATACTTTTTACGTTTTTCTACTATTATTGCTTTATTCCTTATTTCCAGATTATTCTTTCTTTTCGATTGAAATAAATTCTTCATTACTTTAATTGTATCCACCAAACAACAAACACACACATTTTCTTCTTGTTTAATGCCATCCGCCCTCCCAAAGGCGAACAAAGTTCACGTGTATTTCGCACCTTTATATTTTTATTCGAAATATGTTAAGAAGGATAAATGTAATACAGAATGATTGAATATCCATCATTCACACCCCGACAATGACTTGACAAGAAAACATTCGTAGAAAAGTTTTTCACGAAGGTGACCCAAAGAACTTTTCCACTGCGATCCAAGTGAGGAATGACCGTCATCCCTTTTTGTTACAAGTCAATGGCTTTGACTAATTAAGACAATGGTGGAAAATTCTATTTTCCTAGAAAATTTGCTAGGTAATAAAGTTGGAAGTTGAAGAAAGGGATGAAGGACAAATAGAGGGAAAAAGGGAAAGTTGTGTAAAGTCCATGCCATTTTATGGGTAACTTTATTAAAGAAGAGTTAGCTGTTTCTTTTATGCTCTATGACAATTACTTAGAAGTTGACGGAAGAATTTTAAAATGTGGAACATTTTTAATGTTTTTAATTTTCTTAAAGACATTTAAAATGTAAACTTATGCTTGACGAAATTTTGCCTAACATTTGAATTGTCAATTAGAACATGCAATTGTGAATTATCTAAATACTTATCAGAGATGAAATATTTTATATATTAAACCAGTATGGAAAGTTCAACAGTTGGACGTGACCGACTTTGGATCCCATGTATCTTTGGAGGACCGTATTTTGTGTGACCCGTACTTTGTTTGCAATAATAAATGAACAGACAGACGGGCATACATTTAACCAGTAAGGAAAGTTCAAAAGTCGGACGGGCCGACCATATGATACCCTTCACCACTATGGGTACATGCAAGACATGTTAATATCTACAATATCCTGTAGATATAGAAATTTCGCATACATCAGTCGGGACCTAATTCAGTACTCTGTGCAAAATTTTGCTTCAATCGGAACAATATTGGGAGTTTGGTGCCCAATTTACTTTAAATCGGACGAATCTATATATGGGAGCTATCTCTAAATCTGAACTTATTTCAACTAAACTTCGCATTCATCAATGACCTAATTTAGTACACTGATCGGACGAAACTATAAATCGGAGCTATATCTTAATCTGAAACGATTTGAACAAAACTTGGCATATAACTATCTAGACATAATTCAATACTTTGTGCAAAATTTTGTCTCAATCGGATCACTATTGAGAGTTTGGTGCATCAATAAGTTCAAATCGGACGAAAATATATATGGGAGCTATATCTAAATCTGAACCAATTTTCTCCAATTTCAATAGGGTTCGTCCTTGGGCCTATTAAATGGGACCTGTAATTTGTTAACAAAAATACATGCACGGACGGACATGCATAAATCGACTCAGAAAGTGATTCTATGCATATTCTCAAAAGGAACCATGGGTCTATTTCGATTTTTTTTCCTGGTACAAACATATGCACAAAGACACAATACCCTGACCACAGTGTGGTGAAGGGTATAAAAAGGGGGTTATATGAGGACTACCCCTAAAAGGGGGCGAATATTAATAATTTTTGGGAGGGATGTTAGCTACCATATAAGACTACAAAAAACCAAATTACAAAGAATTTGGTTGAAAAACGCGCTCAAGAACCCCAAAATACCAAAAATTTGGGTGTACCGTTATATGGGGACTACCAGAAAAACTGGACCTATATTTACAATTTTTAGTGGAGTAGTTTGGTACCCAATAAGAACCACAATGTACAAAATTTCAGAGAATTCAGTTATAAAACGAGCTCAGGAACCCCAAAATACCGAATATTGTTGGTACCCTTATATGGGGACTATCCGAAAAAATGGACCTATATTTATACCCTTCACCACACTGTGGCACAGCGTAATGAATTTAGCCTAGAATGATGTCTGCCAAGTTTCGTGAAAATCGGTCCAGATTTAGATATAGCTCTCATATATAGTTTCGTCCGATTTTTTGTAAATGGTGCACCAAAGTCCCTATATATCTTTCGATTTGCACGAAATTTGGCATAATGTACTGAATTGATCCTAGAGTGATGTCTGCCAAGTTTCGTGAAAATCGGTCCAGATTTAGATATAGCTCCCATATATAGTTTCGTCCGATTTTATGTAAATGGTCCACCAAAGTCCCTATATATCTTTCGATTTGAACGAAATTTGGCACAGCGTAATGAATTAAGCCTAGAATGATGTCTGCCAAGTTTCGTGAAAATCGGTCCAGATTTAGATATAGCTCTCATATATAGTTTCGTCCGATTTTATGTAAATGGTGCACATAAGTCCCTATATATCTTTCGATTTGCACGAAATTTGGCATAACGTACTGAATTGAGCTTAGAGTGATGTCTGTTAAGTTTCGTGAAAATCGGTCCAGATTTAGATATAGCTCCCATATATAGTTTCGTCCTATTTTATGTAAATGATGCACCAAAGTCCCATATATATATATATATATATATATATATATCGATTTGCACTAAATTTGGCATAACGTACTTAATTGAGCCTAGAGTGCTTTATGCCAAGTTTCGTGAAAATCGGTCCAGATTTTGATTTATATATATATAGTTTCGTCAGATTTTATGTTAAAGATTCATCAAAGTCCCTATAAATCTTTCGATTTGCACGAAATGTGGTATACCATACTGGATTGAGCCTGGAATGATGTGTGCTGAGTTTCGTGAAAATCGCTTCAGATTAAGATATATATTTCCGTCAGATGTAATGTAAATAATGTACCAAAGTTCTAATATTGCATAGATCAATTGATTTTAAGTAACTGACGTACCAAGGAATCAATATATGGTTGATAGGAACAAAACGTACTGAAATTAATATAACCCAACCTGTGACAAGTTTCGGTGAAATCGGTTCATATTTGGATATAGATTCCACATATATTTTCGTCCGATTTTAAGTAAACGGTGCAAATGGTGTTTGTCAGATTGACATGAAATTTTGCACAAAGTACAAAATTGAGCATAGAATAACGTAGTTGCGTTTTCTAGAAGTTCAGGCATTTTCTAGAAGTTCAACGGCCCAACATTTGTCCCATTGTAACAAACAAATGACATGCTTATAGATTGATCTAAGTTGATTCACATTTAGATAAATATCACATATTTTAAGTTCATCCAATTTCATGTTAATTGTCCTGTTTAATATACCCAAAGTGGTGAAGGGTATCATATAGTCGGCCCCGTCCGACTTTACTACTTTCCTTACTGGTTATAATTTATAGTAGGGCGATTTGCTACCCAATAAGAACTCAAAGTACCAAATTTCAGCGAATGCAGTTAAAAACGTGCTAAATAACCTCAAAATACCGAAAATTGGGGGGTACCCTTATATGGGAGCTATGCCTAAACGTGGACCGATTTTCTCCCATTTCAATAGGGTTCGTCCTTGGGCCAATTAAGTGACCTGTGCCAAATTTCTTCCAAATCGGATCATGAATGCGACCGGTACTTTGTTAACAGAAATACATGGACGATGCATCAATAAGTTCAAATCGGACGAAAATGTATATGTGAGCTATATCTAAATCTGAACCAATTTTCTCCAATTTCAATAGGGTTCGTCCTTGGGCCTATTAAATGGGACCTGTAATTTGTTAACAAAAATACATGCACGGACAGACGGACATGCATGAATCGACTCAGAAAGTTATTCTATGCATATTCTCAAAAGGAACCATGGGTCTATCTTGATTCTTTTTACCTGTTACAAACATATGCACAAAGACATAATACCCCGTACCACATTGTGGTGAAGGGTATAAAAAGGACAATATCTGGAGATGCAATTTTTTTGGGGTCTGATTTGATTTGTATACCCTCCATTACAAGGTCAAAATCAAGTACCTCGGATGACAAATTTATTGATGAGCATCCACACTCCATTTTCTACAAGGGTTTAAATCTAATAATTTTTGGCAACATCTTTTTTCATTTATTAAGAAATACAAAATTTTATGGAAAAATAAACTGACCCAACTTTTGCTTTGTCAAAATTAAAGCACATTTTTGATTTTTTCATAAATAAGCAAAATTTGCTAGTAATCCACAGCATAACCCTTTTTTTGATTACGCCAGCTTACCTACGAGGCATTGAATCAATAAAATGCTCCATTTTATCCTTGGGTATACTATTCCCTGTATCCTGAACCTTTGGGAAAAGGCTATGTCTGTTTGTTTGTGAAACTCTATTTGATTTTGCTATCCATCATACTCCAAATATATGTTTATATAGGTTAAAGATCTGATGATTGTATTGGCCATTATAATACCCTGATTTTTGACTCCCACCATCAATCATTGACATGTTTTGTTGTATGTTTGGTGGTAATTGTCATGCTGAAACACCGAAACAAGCGGTATAATTTCGTCAGTGAAGGGAACCATAACATTTTCGAATACACATGTATAAAAATCCGATTCATTACTTAACATATCTCGTAAATTGATCGAACTCTATAAAAAGAAAAACAACCCAATACCATTATTGACCCTTTTCCATGCTTACCAGTTCTCTTGCAATATTGTGGCTTGAGCATTTAATATTTTTATACCCTTCACCACACTGTGGTACAGGGTACAGGTTTGTGCATATGTTTGTAACAGGCAAAAGGACGCGAGATAGACCCATGGTTCCTTTTGAGAATATGCATAGAATCACTTTTTGAGCCGATTTATGCATGTTTTTGTGAACAAAGTACAGTTCGATTTGAATGAAATTTGACATAAGTCACTTATTTGGCCCAAGGACGAACCCTATTGAAATTTGGAAAAATGTGTTCAGATTTAGATATAGCTCCCATATATATTTTCGTCCGATTTTGGGTAAATGGTGCACCAAACTCCCAATATTGTTCCGATTGAAAAAAATTTTGCACAGAGTACTGAATTAGGTCCAGATTGATGTATGCCAAGTTTGGTTGAAATCGGTTCAGACTGAGATATAGCTCCCCTATATAGTTTCATCCGATTTTAGGTAAATGGTGCACCAAACTCCCAATATTTTTCCAATTGGGACAACATTTTGAAGAGAGTACTGAATTAGGCCTAGATTGATGTGTGCCAAGTTTGGTTGAAATCGGTTCAGATTTAGATATAGCTCCCATATATGTTTTCGTCCGATTTTATGTGAATGGCGCACCGAGGAGTCTATGTTCTATATTCACGAAATTTTGCAGCGTGTATTGAATTTAGTCTAGAATGAAATGGTGCACAAAACTCCCAATATTGGTACATTTGTGACTAAATTTTGCAGAGAGATTGATTGATGTATGCTAAGGTTGGTTGAAATCGGTTCAGATTTAAATATACCTCACATATATACTTTAGTCTTTTTTTATGCAAATGGAGGAGCCTATGTCTGTTCACATGAAATATTGCATAGCGTTTTGGATTGAAGACGCTTCAAGTTTAAATATAGCGTCCATATATAATTTCATTCGACTTCATCAAAATGATGCACCAAATAACTAAAGTTTGTCCGCGTAGGACGTCCAAATCGAACCTAGCATAACGTGTATTGGGGTTTAGTGTCGAGATAAATTTTGGATAGCGCATAGTGTTGCAGCATACCAAATGGTGGATGCCAAGATTGCTCAAAGACGTCCATTTATATATATATATATATATAGATCATACACCTACTTTGCTCGATGATTGACATTAAATTTTTCATGGATTTTAGATTGTAGCTTTATTTTATTTTTGTTCAAATATCTACAACTTCAGGCAGTTAATTTAGTTAGATTCCACTTCAATGGTCCTCCAAATATTATATGTCTATTCTATCTAAAGTATATTGCACATGTGAGTATCTCTTGTATGTACCCAAAGTTGTGAAGGGTATCATATAGTCGGCCCCGTCCGACTTTTGAATTTTCCTTACTGGTTTTTACTTTCTCACGGTAATTTTTTCGTGTCTGAGCCTTTAATATTAAACATGAATTCATCCGAGAACATTATATTTCTCCACGGAGTCGGATTCCAATTAATATGGCTTTGCGGGTTTTTCAGAAATAAACGGTGTTTCTTTAGTTCTTTAGTTTACGGGCATGTTGACCTGCTACCATAGCTTGTCCACACACTGTTATTGGCGTTAAACCCAAAAATATTTTTTACTGCTATAACAAATTTTTGATCAGGACGAAATGATGTCATTACTGATATAGTTGTATAGTATCAACTTATAATTTGAGAAATTGCGGATTTATTTATGGAATATTTCCGCGAAATAATATTCTGTGATAAATTATTTCCACAATCACTAGTAATTAGCTGTGTAATCGGGGTACTGTATTTGTTTCTAGCCATTCATATATATTTTTTGGCAGTAAGACAACATCGAAAACAAACCTGGGATACGGGATACGCGAAACCCACTGGGTTAACGAAATCCATTTAAATGTAAATGTACAATTGAACTTTTCAGTAGAAAAAGTAGATTGATCGAATGCCGATTTACTCATCCATAAAACAATCACATCTTATTGTAATAAAATCCTTTAAAAATGATCTATAAGTATGGAAATAGATATAGAAACCAAAACTTAGTAATTATAAAGAGCAGAGCCCATATGTCTGTACAGTACAGTCGCTTTAGTCCAAGTAAAAATTCCTTTTCCATGCATAATTTATATGAAAATCAATTCTGCACTAATGCTTTTATGAACCGATATAAATTTTGGTTAAATTGGTTCATATATCTATAAAGCTACGATATATATTTTGATCCTACTTTTTTTATCAACAGGTTATTGGACATATACGACAAATTTAGAGAAGTGAGTTATACTTGGTGTATATTGGTATATATCTGACTATAACTTACAATCAGGAGCATCTCTTGCATATACCCAAAGTGGTGAAGGGTATCATTTAGTCGGCCGGCTTTTGAATTTTCCTAACTGAGTTTACACTAAATTGTTGTTCCCCACAAATCTCCAGTAACGTATATCTTAAGAGCAATATTGAATCCCTCCCGTTGGTGTCCCCTCCCACTTTATGTGTACGTGTATGCTGTAGTTTATACATCTATTCTATTTCTTAGGATATAGCAGACCCAGTCTATGTCTAGTGAACTGGAAAGGCTTCCATTGAAGGGGTTAAGCCTTTCATTGTTGACATTTTGTGCATATGTTTGTAACAGGCAAAAATAATCGAGATATACCCATGGTTACTTTTGAGAATATGCATAGAATCACTTTCCGAGTCGATTTATGCATGTCCGTCCATGTATTTTTGTTAACAAAGTATCGGTCGCATTTATGATCCGATTTGGGTGAAATTTGACGAACCCTATTAATATTGGGAAAAATCGGACCAGATTTAAATATAGCTCTTATATATATATTCGTCCGATTTAATGTAAATTGTGTACCAATGTCCCAATATATATCTTTTGATTTGCCCGAAATTTGGCATAGCGTAACGAATTATGTCTAGAATGATGTGCGTTAAGTTTCCTGGAAATCGGTCCAGATTTAGATATAGCTCCCATATATATTTTCGTCCGATTTAAGGTATATGGTGTACCCATGTCCCTACATATCTTTCGATTTGCACGAAATTTGACATAGCGTACTGAATTGATACTAGAATGATGTGTGCAAAATTTCGTGACAATCGGTTCAGATTTAGATATAGCTCCTATATACATTTTCGTCCGATTTTATGTAATTGGTGCACCAAACTCCCTATATATCTTTCGATTTGCACGAATTTTTGTATACCGATTGACACAACGTACAGATGTAATATAAATTAGTCTCTGGAAAGTTTCCCTGAAATCGGTTCAGATATATTCTACATATGTAAAATATACCCAAAGTGGTGTAGGGTATCATATAGTCGGCCCAGTCCGACTTTACTACTTTCCTTACTTGTTTTTATTAATTTGAATTAATATACAAAAATAATTATATTATATTTTGGGTCCTTGGTGCATCATTTACTTAAAATCGGAGGAAAACATATATAGAACAATCGGCCTAACGTTGGGTATTTGGTGCACCATTAACCTAAAATCGAACGAAACTATATATGGGAGCTATATCTAAATCTGATCCGATTTCAACAAAACGTTGGGTATTTGGAACTTTATATGGGAGCTATATCTAAATCTGATCCGATTTCAACAAAACTTTGCATACATTAATCTGGACCTAATTCAGTACGATGTGTAAAATTGTGTGGCAATCGGATTAACATTGGGTCTTTTGTGCATCATCTACTTAAAATCGGACAACACTATATATAGAAGCTATATCTAAATCTGAACCGATTATAGCGAAACATATCACAGGCTAGGTTATACTAATTTCAGTACGTTGTTTTGTGTCCTTGGTGCATCATTTACTTAAAGTCGGAGAAAAATGAATATAGGAGCTATATGCAAATCTGAACAAATTTTCACAAAACTCATCACACATCAGCTGTGCCAAATTTCATGTAATTCGGATCATAAATGCGACCTGCACTTTCTTTACAAGTTAACATGGACAGACAGACGGACACACATAAATCGACTAAGACAGTGATAATACCCTGTAACACAGTGTGGTGGTAGTTATTTTTGAAAAGTGTATCCCGTCTCAATTGTATTAAACATATTTAAAATATTCAAATACGTATTGGTAGTAATATTTCATATTTAGAAAACTGACAAAGGTGTCTTCGCATACTTAACATGCAATCACGCAATAGGTTTGTATAAATTAATACAACATTTCCATTTTTTGTTAATAAACCAAATTTCACATTTATTGACCACTTCACGCAAAGCGAAAAACGAGGTAAGATAATAACCATACCCATAACCCGCACCCTTTATTATGCCTCATTCCAAGTCATTTTACTAATCGTCGGTCATAATTAAATTCGAAATCAATTTGGTTATTTCATACTTGATAATGAAATCACCCCCCTGTCGACGTTCTCGTGGGGAGCGAATACTTTCTGCCTGATGAAATTTCTCAATATTGGTCTGCTGTTGTTGTAATCGTTAAATTACACATCATCAGTAATTGGCAATATTTCCGGCACATTGGCATACTAAATTATAGACGCACACAAATGCTGATGACGCACAGTCACGCTGGCAAACCCCTTTTGTGCCAATCCTCATGACATAATCTATGCATGAAATGTGTGTGTGTGCGTCTGTGTATGTTCGCTTGTTTGTATATGTTTGTTATGAATTCTCCATGAGAAATGTATTGAGAGCTTAGATAGAATAGGACAATCGCGCGATATTTACAAATATACATACGTAGATATTTATGCAAAACATTTCACCAAATATGTAACGCGATTAGATTTAGACCTTGAACGTAACGTGTGTTAACGCCCAAAACTCCCTCAGCTGCGATACGCGCATCTACTCTCCCAAATGCATTGTTGATTAATTTATGAAAGAATCGAGGCTGTTGTTGTTGTTTTGGTAAGATTTGTATAATGCAGGCCTAATTTATCATGAGGGGACAATTGATGGCATTAGATGCCATATTTTTTGTGATCCTAATTTAGAGGACATATTTTTTGGTTTATTATGTGCTATATTACATTATGACTATGCTTGATGTAAATGTCTAATGCTTAAAATATGGGTGAGAAGGGAAAAGAGGTTGAGTTGGGCGCCACACTATATTGCCAAGGAAAATTAATAAGCAGAACCGTGTATTCCGATGGAATCGATGATGGGACTATCACCATAGAATTTAAAATTATGAATGTTAAGTCTTTAACCCGTTGTGAACCCTGATCCTGGGAAAATGTTAGGATATTTGCTCCTTGTTAAATATTTTGTAAAAAGTTTCTGGGATGGGCTATTGCCGTTTACTTTCGGGATCATACACATGGGACTGAGTTCATAGGACTGAATTCACTTTATATGTTTTAAGTTTTGATGTTTTAAAATTATTTCATGGAAATATTAAGAAGTATTTTTTTGTCGAGTCACAGTTAAATACCTAATTACAGACACTCAGATTTAACAATTGAGCTATGAACTTGAACGTGACGGAAACTAATTAATCCATTATATGAGGTCTATTAAAAACAAGCAATTGTATTAACATTTTTTCTGTGGAGAAAATTATTAATCACCAGATATGCAGAATGTCAAATTCGAGCCGCTTTGCTTTATATGGGGACTGTGATAAAACATGGACCTACATCGAAAACATTTTGCATTACAGCCCATTTGGTTGGGAAATTACGCTACAACTTTCAAATTACCTGAAGTTGGGCATAGAGCCCGTAATAGTGGATATTAATACATGGAATGCCAATTTACAGCCACATCAGTGGGAAATTGAGGCTAAATATTGAAAATACTAACCGAAGGATGAAACCTTTATATGTGGGCAATGTCAAAACATGGACTTATAGATACTGTATATGAGAGCTATATCTAAATTTGAACTGATTTCAAAAAATAGTGTTCGTCCTTTGGCCAAACACATGAGCTGTGCCAAATTTAATATCATTCATAAAACTACCTTCATATCTAACTGCAACACAGATATATCTCTGTACTCATTTTGGTGCCATTTATTATCTTCGTACTCTTAATGTATTTATTTTTAAAACTAATTCCAATGTTCATGATTCGAGCACTATAGGTTCGCCCAAATCTTAATTTGACAAAATTTTGGAACCATTAACTACACAGTAATATAATTTTAAATAAATTCATATTTCCCAATTTCAAGGTTTCAGCCGGATCGCTTCACCCATATATAATTGTACCAAATTTAGTACCATTCAGAACACATTAGTATAAATATCCAAAACTTCCTACATAGCTCAATTCAGCACCCACCTCTATCGGTTCACCCAAATCCAAATTTGGTATCATTTGGTATCATATCCCCAATCTTACACTCCAAAAATAATAATGTTCCAACTCTATCGGTTTACCAAAATCCAAACTGTGCCAAATTTAGTACCATTTAGTATACATTATTAGAAATTTCCAAAAATTTCCTACGTACTCCAATTCTAGACCCCAACAATGAACCTAACTCCAAATTTCAGGATTCCAGCTCTATTGGTTCACCCAAAATTCAAACTGTACCAAATTAAGTACACATAATTACGAACTTCCCCCAAGTACCTGCATCAATTATACAATGGAGTAGTAGACTGATATACAAATTTCATTGTTTTCGCTCTATCGGTTCACTCAAATCCAAATATTTAAGAGTTCTACCTCTTTCGGTTCGCCAAATTCAAATGGTACCACATTTAGTACTTTTCGTACCGTTTTAGTACGTATTTCCAAAAACCCAGCCTTGTCTAACACCTTTGGACTAAGAGTGTCCTCAAAGTTCAAGTGTCTAACTTCAGCCGTTTCATCTGGACGTCAGTCAATCAGTCAGTAAGTCAACTAACCATTTTAATTCATTATCAAAATGTCGATAAAATCAGAGAAATGATCGAAGTTGACCGGCATGTTAGCAGTCGTAAACCATTTACAAAGAAGCTCGAAGTAAGGAAAGTATTACAGTCGGACGGACCGACTATATGATACCCTTCACCACTTTGGATATATTCAACAGATGAATCATAACAGACGTCGCATTTTTTAAGAACCATTAACATGAATTTGGCTCCATAAACATGCTATTCTGCAATCCATACTACTAATGTCAATAGGACTCCCCTTGATTATTTGGATAAAAATCTGATAAACATGAGGGGTTTGGTGCACTTAAAAGCGGACGAAAATATATACAAAAGATATATCGAAATCTAAACCGATTTCATCCAATCTTTCCACAGGTTAGGTTAGTACGTTTTGCATATTGCATATTGGCCACATTTTGAGTTCTTGGTGCATCAATTACTTAAAATCGGACGAAACTATATAATGGAGCTATATCTAAATCTGAACCGATATTTCCCTAAATCTGAACCTATTCCTACAAAACTTGGCAAACGTAAGGCAATGGGGAGTTTGGTGCAGCATTTAAAACTGAACCGATTTCAACGAGACTTAACTACAGTTCATTGTTCAAAATTGTGTGGCGATCGGTCAAACTTTGGGTCTTTAGTGCACAATTTACATAAAATCCGAAGAAAATATATATGGGAGCTATATCTAAATCTGAACTGATTTTCAGGAAACTTAACAAACATAATTCTAGACTTTATTGAGTACGCTATGCCAAATTTCGTGCAAATCGAAAGATATTTAGGGACTTTGGTACACCATTTACATTAAATCGGACGAATATATATAAATGGGAGCTATATCTAAATCTGAACCGATTTTCAGGAAACTTAACACACATCATTATGTGATTTATTCAGTACGCTATGACAAATTTCGTGCAAATATATAGGGACTTTGGAAGAAAATTTACATTAAAACGGAGTAAAAAATATATGGGAGCTATATCTAAATCTGAACCGATTTCATGAAACTTAGCACACATCATTCTATACTTAATTCAGTCTTCCTCTTCTTCTTAGCTGGCTTGTTACAGAACGGTTGTTCCATAAGCCGAGCTTAAAAAAAGATTTCCAAGCGTGTCGGTCTTGTGCGCAAATCCACCAATTTGGAAGACCACGTTCCAAGATGTTGTTTTCTACTTGGTCTTTCCATCTAAATCGTGGCCTTCCCCTTCTACGGGAACCATCAGTAGGCTCGTTTTTATATGCCTTTTGGGCTGGGGCATTCTCATTCATTCGCACAACATGGCCTAGCCATCGTAGTCGCTGCAGCTCAATACGACTGACTATGTCGATGTACCACGTATAAATGGTAAAGCTCGTGGTTCATTCGACGCCGATATTCACCATCGACGCAGATCGGCCAGTAGATCTTTCGGAGAATTTTTCTTTCAAACACCCCAAGAGCTGCCTCATCTGTTTGCGCAAGTACCCATGCTTCTGATCCATATAATAGCACGGTTAGTATCAGCGTCTTGTAAAGTGTGAGTTTGGTCTGGCGGGAGGTGGCCTTGTTTCTAAACTGCTTACTTAGACCATAGTAGCATCTGTTGGCCATCACAATCCTTCTCCGAATTTCAAAACTGATGTCATTCGTTTTATTTATGGCGGTACAAAGATATAAAAAGTCGTTAAATAACTACCTCGAAGCTGTAGTTCTCAAGTTCCAAAGTTGTTCCGAGTCTACTGGACGTTTTGTACGTTGATACCATCAGCTTGGTCTTCTCGCCGTTTACTGCCAGACCTACTTTGGCTGACTCCTTTTCAATTCGTTCAAAGGTTTATATCGATGTCATCGGCGTAGGCGAGTAACATCTGTTGTTTGGTGTACAGAGTGCCATTTCTGTTCACCTTTGCTTCTCGTATGACCTTTTCCAGCAGGATGTTAAAAAGATCACACGACAAACTGTTACCTTGTCTGAATCCTCGTTCGGTATTGAAGGTCTCCGATAGGTCCTTTCCTACTTTAACTGCCGACCTTGTGCCACATAAAGTTATCCTGCATAGCCGTATTAATTTTGCAGGAATACCGAACGCAGACTTAGCTTTAAACACCTCTGAACGGATAGGGCTGTCGAATGCGGCTTTATAGTCGACAAATAGGTGGTATGTGTCGATGTGTTTTTCGGGAGTCTTTTCCAGGATTTGGCGCAGAGTGAAAATCTGGTCAATGGTGGATTTGCCGGGTCTGAAGCCGCATTGGTATGATCCAATGATATCATTGACCATTGGAAGGAGACTTATTCTTCTATAGTTGGTACATATCGTCTTGTCTCCTTTTTTGTGCACGGGACACAGGATGCTGATGTTCCAATCATTGGGCATGCATTTATCTAGCCAAATTGTACTAATCAGCTGGTGCATGCTCCTGACCAGCATCTGGCCACCAGTCTTGAATAGTTCAGCTGGTAACCCATCGACTCCTGCTGATTTGTTGTTTTTGAGCAGATTAATTTCTTTTATGACCTTATCTTGGCTAGGTGGTATACACTCTTTACCATCATCTCTTGTTGGTTCTGTGGTATCTTCCTCAACGCCACTATTTCATACTAGAATCTTTTCGAAATGCTCCTTCCAGATTCTCAACACGCTGTCTGTATCTGTCACCAGGTTTCCTTCTTCATCTCTACAGGAGGATGTGCCTGCACCAAAGCCTTTGGTTTGTTGTTTTACTCGTTGGTAAAATTTCCGGCCTTCATTCTGTACATCTCGATTTGCTCACGCTCACGTTTTTCTTGTTCTTTCTTCTTTTTTCTGAAAATACGTTTCTCCTCTCTCCTTTTCCCCCGATAATTCTCCATCACGTTACGTGTTGCTACTGTCTGCAGGGTTGCCCTATACGCTGCGTTTTTCACATCAGTAGCATTACGACACTCCTGATCGTACCATGGGTTTCTTGGTGGTGGTTTGTGGTACCCAAGTGTTGCTTTTGCTGCAGTTTGTAGGGAGTGGACAATTCTTTGCCATTGTGCTTCTATACTATTATCGGGACAAGAAGTGCATGGGCGCAAATGAGACTGATGTAGAAGAACTTCGCTTTTATACGGATTATAGCAATTCGCTCATCTACTGGAGTTAATCTGGAGACAAGGTCTTTTATTCTCTTGTTAACCATAAATCCGCAGCCAAATTCATGTCTCGTTTCATGGCAGCTATAATACAGGGCGTAATCGTCTGATTTACTTACGCCTGTCCCTTTCCATCGCATTTCCTGTAAGGCAATAATACCGGCTTTGTACTTCTTGAGTACATCCGCCAAAGCGAACACTGCTCCTCTTCTGTACAACGTGCGCACATTCCAAGTGCAGATTCGCAGATCGTGATCGAATGATTTTCAGGGACTGTAGTGCACCATTTACCTAAAATCGGCGAAACTATATATGGGAGCTATATCTAAATCTGAACCGATTTTCACGAAACTTGACATATGTCATTCTAGACGTAATTTAATACGCTATGCCAAAATTCGTGCAAATCAATCGATTTTCAGGGACTTTGGTGGTGAAAATATATATGGGAGCTATTTTTTTGTTATTTGAATTTTTGTGATCATTTTGAAAGTGATTCTAAGTGATTATTTATACTCTTTCGAGTCGAGCTTGATGATCTAAATTTTGCAATCTGAACCGGTTTTCTCTAATTTCTATGGGGTTCGTGACTTGTGCCAAATTTCATCCAAATCCGACTATAAATTCGACATGTATTTTGTTTACAATTTAACATTAACAGACGGACAGACGGACATGCATAAATCGACGTAGAAGGTTATTCTATGCATATTCTCAAAAGGAACCATGTGTCTGTCTCAATTCCTTTTGCGTGTTACAAACATATGCGCAAATACATAATACCCTGTACCACAGTGTGGTGAAGGGAAGTCGAACTGTTTCGAACTTCTTCAAAAGCATTATGAATTTTATATTATACACCTCTTAACGTCCACTCGACACTCTTTATTTGTGACCCTACTTCTAAATTTTAAAGCTCTACGCTTACGCGTTTATTTAATATGCATATCACCATTTTCGTCTGGTCGTTGATCAGCAATCTTCAAAACTCGATATGCATATATAGTAATCTTTATGGCGATTTCAACAGGACATAGCTAAATCAACATAGAATTTTACTCTGTTTCTGCATATGCATATTTCATGGGGCCTTGACGAGTAAAGTATAGTAACGCCTAATAATGTCTGACCTATACAGGGAAGTGATTGACATTTAAATAACTCTTTATGAAATGGAAACTGTTTTTATTTTTGTAGACATTGTTATTACGTTGAAAACCATTTATGACAATGTCCATTAATAACACACAAATTATATGTTTGTATCAACAACTGTTCCCACTATAACCCTAAACATGAAGCTCATAAAAACACCTCATTCATATCTCTTATATGTTATTCTCTTATACTAATCACTTCTTACTTATGGACATTCTAAAACTTATTCACCACAGACACATCGAACACATTCAGCAATGAAAAGCTTTTATTTCTGTGTGTTGCTCTCGCAAAAGCTTTATTCTTTGCATAGAATGAAATTGGTTCAATTGTTTTTTTATTCGACAAAACAGTAACACACCAAAAGCTTTCATCCTTTTTAGAAATATACACGCATACATACATATATTTAAAATTCCTGCTGCCTTTGGTTGACACTCTCATTTATGTTGTTATTGTTTGGGCTTGTGTGGACACGGAGACGTATGGCAGAAAAAAACAAATACGGATTACACAAATACGACAATCAGAATGCGGAGGATACACATTCTCAACGAATGGCTGGCTGTTCTGTCATGGACAAACAAATACCGGAAGAAAATGTCATAACTGTTTTCGAGAAGCTGTAGAGAGACAACAACTACAACAAAAAATAGCGGCGAATATTTGCCGCCATTGAACGAAGCTCATTGAACGCGCGGTGGGCTCTTCTATCTGAGCAAGGGGTTGTTGTGGTGGGTTATTGTTGTTCTTTTGCAAAAGCAATACGTATTCGGTTTAAAGGCAAATTTATGTTTAGTTGCCTCATTCTTTTAGCTTCGTGATGCTAACACAAGGATTTTAATTAGTGTTCGAGCAGTACATACGAACACTGTGTTGTACATCACCACCACAGCCACACGCACACACACACCCACTTCCACAATTCACTTGACCTCTGGGTCATGTCTAGTTCGGTGGCCTATTAAACTAAACTCACTCACCCTCCTTTCTGGTTGAAAGTACTTCTTAACTAAACTTCGGTTGGTGTACTCACGCAATTTAGAACTAATTAAAGTATCCTTTTTTCTCAAATGAAATGAAATGCCTTATATAATGGGGGGATATTATCGACTGTAATTGGGCTCACACAAATGTCTATATTTAAACGATTGGAAATTGGAGCGACTAAAACTAAAAAAAGAGTATTAAGTTTGACTGGGATGATTACGTATTTCTTACATTTTAAAGTTGATTTTCTGAGAAACGAGGATGAATGAATGTCAGAGAAATGTTTTGTACGAAAGTATAGACTAGAACTTACAAATCTGTAGAATAATTGAAATATTTATTAACAAGCGACGGGTTCTTACATATAGTGAATTGCGAATATAATTGCTCAACTTGTGAGCAGAAATAAGTAATCCCTATTTACCCATGAGTCCCTGGTGATGGGTAGGAGAAGGATTATGGAAAACCTGGAGGTAGCAGTGTAGGTTGATCACTAGGTTTTAGGGTTACATTCACAGCTAGTTCAGTAAACCTGATGGAATCGGGATAGACTAACCGCTCATATTTTGAGTTTTATTCGCAATGCAACCAACTGACTGCGGATGCATTCCTGTAGTACAAATGTGGTAGGAGAATGAAAAGAAATATAAAAATCGGACGGGACGACTATATGACACTCCTAAGTTTCTTGTTGTAAGGTACAGTAACATTTTGCGATTTAAGCCAAGTTTAACGAATGTTCCCCTGAATTGGTTTTGGTTGTATTTGTGTGTCTTAGGATGTTTTGTGTACCATTTTTATGAAATCGGGCAAGATTATAAATGTAAATATGAACCGATTTAGCATCTCGCATCTCGATATACACGATATACACATCTCGATATACACAAGGCCACCTGGATCTCTCCTGATCAAGTAACGAGAAATCAAATTGGTCATGTAAACGGAAGGCATTCATCCAGTGTTTTAGACGTCCGATCGATCCGAGGAACGAATATCGATTCGGACCATTACCTTGTGGCAGCCAAGGTACGCACCCGTCTTAATGTAGCAGCAAAGGTGCGATCTAATACAACACGGAAAATCGACGTCGAAAAGCTGCAAACACAACAGGTAGCCGAGGCCTACTCCGCTCAACTTACATCTGCTTGAAGAAAGGACTTCTTGTCCCGATAATAGTATAGAAGCACAAGAAACCCATGGTACGATCAGGATCAGGGCAACCCTGCAGACAATAGCAACACGTAACGTGATGGAGAATTATCGTGAGAAAAGGAGAGAGGAGAAACGTGTTTTCACAAAAAAGAAGAAAGAACAAGAAAAACGTGAGCGTGAGCAAATCGAAACCAACGAGTAAAACTCCAAACCGAAGGCTTTGGTGCAGGCACATCCTCCTGTAGAGATGAAGAAGGAAACCTGGTGACAGATACAGTCAGCGTGTTGAGGATCTGGAAGGAGCATTTCGAAAAGCTTCTAGTATCAAATAGTGGCGATCAAGAAGATACCCAAACCCAATAAGAGAT
>NW_026876581.1:0-20085 GCF_032173495.1 Musca vetustissima
GTAATGCATTGCAACAGAAAAAAAGAGGTGCGGAATACTCAAAGTATCTCCCCAACGAAGCGGAACAGCAAAAGGATTACACAGAATTTTTATGGCAACAAAATTAACAACAACAACGGACAACATTTACGCAATTTAGTCCTTGGGAAAAGGGCAATTTTTGATTTTTTGGATGGACAATTAAATTGGCACGATTTTTTAAGCCTCTATAGCCAGGCGTAGATTTAAAAAATATTTTTAAGACCAAAACTAGGCGTGGATTTATTAAAAATATTTTGCAAGGACTTACCAAGGCGTGGATTTATTATACCCTACTCAACTATGTTGTCAGGGTATTATAGCTTAGTGCAGCCCCAAGTGTTTGTAGCGTCGGGAAATATTGGTCCTAGACTCACCTTTAAGTATACCGATCGTCATATCTCGTCTAGCTGAGTCGATCTAGACATGTGTGGCCGCCCGCCCGTCCTTCTGTCCATTATAATTTGTAAACACGATACAGGCCACAGTTATGGACCAATCTACACGAAATTTTGCATGTAAGATGGGTTCAGGCCAATGAAGACCCCTATTAATATTTAGGGAAATGGGCCAAATACTTAATTTTTGTCCGTTTTTAAGAGCGCGACAGAGGCCGCAATTATGGCCCAAATATCGCGAAATTTTACATGGAGAAGGGGATCGGGCCAAAGAATAAGCATGCCTCTTTTGATAAAGATGGGTCAATATTGCCGCGATATTTGCGACATATTGCCCAGCTCAGAATATAGAACCACGGAAAGTTAGATTTTCGTGGAAGTTGTGTAGGGTATCATATGGTCGGCCCCGTCCGACTATACTGCTCCGCTCACTGGTGTTTTTATACCCTTCAATACACTGTGGTACAGGGTATTATGTCTTTGTGCATATGTTTGTAACAGGCAAAAGGAATCGATATAGACCTATGGTTCCTTTTGAGAATGTGCATAGAATCACTTTCTAAGTCGATTTACGCATGTGCGTCCGTCTGTCTGTCTGTACGTCCATGTATTTCGGTGAACAAAGTACATGTCGCATTTATGATCCGATTTGGATGAAATTTGGCACAGTTCACTTATTTGGCCCAAGGACGAACCCTATTGAAATTGGAGAAAATCTGTGCAGATTTAGATATAGCTCCCATATATATTTTCATCTGATTTAAGGTAACTGGTGAACCAAAGTCCCCATATATCACTCGATATGCACGAAAATTGGCACAGCATATTGAATTATGTTTGGAGTAATGTGTGCTAAGTTTCGTGAAAATCGGTTCAGATTTAGATATAGCTCCCATATATAGTTTCGTCCGATTTAATGTAAATGATGCACCAAAGTCCCTAAATATCTTTCGATTGGCTCGAAATTTGGCAAAGCGTTCTGAATTAAGACTAGAATGATGAATGGTGAGTTTCGGAAAAATCGGTTCAGATTTAGATATAACTCCCATATATACATATTTTCGTCCGATTTTATGTAAATGGTACACGGAAGTTCCTATACATCCTTAGATTTGCACGAAATTTGGCTCAGTGTACTAAATTAAGTCTAAAACGATGTAAGTTAAATTTCGTGCGAATCGGTTCAGGCTTAGATATAGCTCCCATATATATTTTCGTCCGATTTTATGTAAGTGGTTCACCAAAGTCCCTATATATCTTTCGAGTTGCACGAAATTTGGCATAGGGTACTGAATTGAGTGTAGAATGATGTGTGCTAAGTTTCGTGAAAATCGATCCAGATTTAGATATAGCTCCCATATATATTTTCATCCGATTTTATGTTAGTGGAGCATCAAAGCATCTTTCGATTTGCACGAAATTTGGCCCAACGTACTGAATTAATCCTAGAATGATGTGTGCCAAGTTGGGTGAAAATCGGTTCAGATTTAGATAGAGCTTATATATATATATACATATATACAGTGGTGGTCACGTAATTAAAACATTTTTTGTGGTAAACATGTTTTGATCAGCCCTCGATTCGTTTGAAGTATTTTTGAAAATTTTTCAATTCAGAACACTTCGATATACTGCACTTAAGAGATTTAGTGTGAAAATAGAAAATTATTGCATGCAATTTTTCCATAAATAACTGTTTTTATGAAAATACATCGATTTTGAAGTGGCCACATAATTAAAACATTGTGTAATTTTTTGCTTTACTTAATTTTTTTGAAAATATTTTTAAAAAAGCTCTTTAATTTAGTTATATTATGTATACTAAGCACCGATAAAATCATTCACAGATAAAAAATTTTGAAAAAATCGGTAAAATCTATTTTCAAAAATTTGTACAGTACACCTAACAGTCAGAAAATCACCTTTATTATAGATTTGCTCGAAATTTTGAACAGTGTACTGAATTAAGCCTAAAATTATGTGTGTCAAGATTCTGGAAAATCGGTTCAGATTTAGATATAGCTCCCATATATATTTTCGTCCGATTTTATGTAAATGGTGCACCAAAGTTCCTTTTAATCTTTCGATTTGCACGAAATTTGGTACAGCGTACTGAATTAAGCCTAGAATGATGCCCGCCAAGTTTCGTGAAAATCTTTTCAAATTTAGATATATCTCCTCTATAAAATTTCGGCCGATTTTATGAAAATGGTGCACCAAAGTCCCTATATATCCTTCGATTTGCACGAAATTTGACATAGCGTACTGAATTAAGTCTAGAATGATGTTAGGTACGTTTTGGGAAAATCGGTTCAGATTTCGATATACCTCTCACGTAAACCCACATATATTCGTCCAATTTTACATAAATGGTGCACCGAACTCCCAATGTTTGTCCGATTAACACGAAATTTTGCACACCGTTTCAAATTGAGTTCTGTCGCGTTCTGTCGAAATTGGTGCAGATGCAGCCATTGCTTCCATATGTATTTCCAACGGGTGCCTGATTAAAATTTGTCCCATGGTACGCAGACGAATCTAAATCTGCCCAAATTAAATTTAATGTAACATAGCTTGCAGAAAGACATGAGTATGTTCCTTCGAGCTAACATTGACGTGCAATTGTAAGGATACATATGTACAACATACCCAACATACCAAAGGGTATCATATAGTCGGCCCAGTCCTACTTTACTAGCCTTACTGATTTTTATATAAGATTTTCTCCCAGTTGGGGAGGGGGCATTTTCTATGGAAAATATTGCAAGAATAAATTTCGGAGTAAAGTACCTAAGAAAGTCCCACTTAGTACCCAATTTCATTTTTAATAAATCAACATCCCATATTTTTTCTCAAGTTTTCCAAAAATATCGATAAAAGTAATTATTTTTTCATTATTTTCCCCATGTAACCAAACAAAATTATCGCATGCTAGAAAAATTCCCTTTGAAGGTGTTTTTAAGCGTTTGCCTAAAAGTATGCTTTGTTTTTCGGTGCTTTTTCCCTTTTGTTATTTCTTATCTCAAAAACCATTCCATCCACTTTTTATGCAAAGTAATTGATAGCAGTGTTGATTGGCTTGGATTGTTGTTTTTGTTGCGTCCTTTGTATGTCCTCTGGCTTGTGTTGTTTTTGTTGTTGTTGCCGTGGTGTTCTTGGTTGAGTGATTGCTGTCGATGAGCTTCCTTTTGTTCCACCATCAATTCCTTGTGCTAATTGAAGCTAATTTTTGTCATCTTTTGTACTTTGACGACGATGACAACAACAGCGACAACAACAAAAACAATTGAACAGCTACAACAATAAAGGCAAGCGAATGGTTGGAAAAAAGCACGAAACAGAGCTTCTAAAACAAACATTGACTTCATCAAAGGAAAAACAACAAAACAACAACAAACACAAAAACAAATGACTTGGCTAAAATGTGGACTTTAAAATGTATTAAGGGGAGATAATTGAGGAAAATTACAAAAACAACAACAGGAAAATAATAATAAAAATTGTATATAGGAAATATTTTAGAGACTCCAACAAGGCGTGGATTTTTAAAAAATATTTTTAGGGGCTAAGATAATTGAGGAAAATTACAAAAACAACAACAACAGGAAAATAATAATAAATTGTATATAAGAAATATTTTGGAGACTCCAACAAGACGTGGATTTTTAAAAAAATATTTTTTAGAGATTTTAAGAAAAAAAATTTTAGAGACTAAAGCAACGAGGGAATTAAAAAAGTATATATATTTTTATTATTGCATGCCAATACTATCCCCTATTTATGTTGTGTAAGTGTGTGTGTGTGATTGCATTTTGTTTTCTTTTATTGCCTTGCATTGACTTTGAAAGTAAGTTTATTTAGCTGCATTCAAACGCTTTCAAGTGCATACTTTCAGTTGTTGTTGTTGTTATTTTTTTCTTCCAAGCACTGCAAGCAACTTCCAACAAGTTCCCTCACACTCTCCCGCCCCCAAGATGCTATGGAGCCCGGAGGCTTTCGCTTCTTTGTTGATTGTTGAACGTTTCGTCAAGTCGGCAACAAAAGTGCCACTTAAAACGACAACAAAACAAACGTTTTTTCGGCAGCCTCCTTTGATGCAGCTCAGTGGAGCCCAAATGCATACACTCACACCCATTCACTCACTTGCTTACCCATCAACACAGGACATTCAAAGTGTAGGCAGGAAAGAAAAATGGGAGACCAAGAAATTTTACCGAACTTTTGTTCACCGAAAAAAAATCATCAACAATCGTTCGCAAAAAATGGCCTAACAACAATTCACTGTGAAAAAAGACGGTGGCTCACTCACTCTCACACAATTACTTTTAAATTGTTGTGCTACTGTTGTTGTTGTTGTTGTTGGCAAAAGTAGTTTTTTGCCTCGGCTTCCTTCCTTCACAAAAAAAAAACATCTTACAGCCACTTTAAGGCATTCTTCATTGACTTCAACTCAATCAAAAGGTCCTTTAGCATGGATTTCAAAGTTTTTTATTGCGTTTTTTTTTTCAAGGAGAGGTGTAGTTTTTGGTGGGGAAAATTTTGGAAAAGTTGAGGGAATATTTTTAGGGACTACTACGAGGCGGGGATTTTTAAGAACTATTTTCAGTGGCTACTTCAAGGCGTACTTTTTTTAAAAAAGTATTTTTTAGGGTCTACCACAGGGCGTGGATTTTCTAAAAAATATTTTTTAGATACTATTTCCAGAGTTTGTAACGGCGCGAAATATTGATCTTAGACCCACCTTTAAGTATGTCGATTTAGACATGTGTGTCCGTCCGTCTGTCCATTATAATTTGTAAACACGATACAGGCCACAGTTATGGACTAATTTTCACGAAATTTTGCATGTAGGATGGGTTCTGGCTAATTTGGTAAAGATGGGTTAATATTTAGGGGATGAAATGGACCAAAAACTTAATTTTTGTCGGTTTTTTCTGGTCGCCCTAGAGACCGCAAATATGACCCGAACATCGCGATATTTTACATGGAGAGAAGAGAATATATATGCCTGCTTTGATAAAGATCGGTCATTATTTAACGGGTCAAATGGACCCTGACTTTTGTATGAAAAATGAAACCAGCATGGAATGTAGTAAAGTCGGACAGGGCCGACTATATGATACCCTTCACCACTTTGGGTATATTGTACATATGTATCCTAACAATTTCATGTCTATGTTCCCTCTTTCTCCAACCTATCCTAACTTTAATTTCATTCGAGCAGATTTAGAGCCGTCTGCGTAACATGGGGAAAATTTATGGAACACGATTTATAGCAAAATTGATACAGGCTATTCGCTACACCGAGTTTTTAAAAATATAATCTATATGTGGGAGATATATCGAAATGTGAACCGATTTTTCCGAAACTTATCACACATCATTATAAACTCAATTCAGTACGCTATGCCAAATTTCGTGAAAATCGAAATCGAATACAGGGACTTTGGTGCACCATTTACAAAAAATCAGACGAAAATATATATATGGAGCTATATCTAAATCTGAACCGATTTTCACGAAACTTGGCATACATCACTCCAAATTCAATTCAGTACGCTATGCTAAATTCCGTACAAATCGAAAGATATATAGGGACTTTGGTGCACCATGTACATTAAATCGGGCGAATATATATATATATATATAGGATCTATATCTAAATCTGAACCGATTTTCATTAAACTTAGCACACATCATTCTAGACCTAATACAGTAGGCTATACCAAATTTCGTGCAAATCGAAAAATATATAGGGACTTTGGTACACCATTTACTTAAAATCGGGCGAAACTATATATGGGAGCTACCTCTAAATCTGAACCGATTTTTCACGAAACTTGGCACACATCATTTTAGACCTAATTCAGTAGGCTATACAAAATTTCGTGCAAATCGGAAAATATATAGAGGCTTTGGTATACCATTTACATAAAACCGGACGAAAATATATATGGGAGCTATATATAAATCTGAACCGATTTTCCCAATTTCAATAGGGCTCGTCCTTGGGCCAAATAAATGAGCTGTGCCATATTTCATCCAATTCGGATCATAAATGCGACCTGTACTTTGTTTACAATATAACATGGACAGACAGATGGACAAACGAACGGACGGACATACATAAATCGACACAGAAAGTGATTCTATGCATGTTCCCAAAAGGAACACTGGGTCTATCTCGTTTCCTTTTGCCTGTTACAAACATATGCACAAAGACATAATACCCTGTACCACAGTGTGGTGAAGGGTATAAAAACCAGTGAGCGGTTCAGTATAGTCGGACGGGGCCGATATACGATACGATACCTACAAAATACCCTACGATACCCTACACAACTACCACAGAACTCTAACTTTCTGCGGATGTTTCATCCGAGCCTGGACAATATTTCTTGCCCGATTAGAGGTCAACAGCACATTTTCATACACTAACATATATTCCGAATACTACTAATATTCAGTACAGCCCTTCCAATTACTTGCCCGGATTCCCTTCACCGTGAGTTGTGTTGTGATGTTCGGCTTATAATTGTGGCTGGGTTACTAAATAATATCTCAGTACGTAAACTCCTGTAAATATTTAAGTGTAACTCCCACACCTGAGTACATACGACCACATAATTGATATCAATTTAAAGGTCAACCACTCCTCTTTGATAAACTATCAACTTCTCGGGTCTATGTCCGTCAGGGGCAAATATATACGCCATAGAATACAAATTTTGTAATTTTTCACACAAAAGTCGGGGTCCATTTGATCTGCTAAATCTTTATCAAAACAGGTATGCTTATGCTTCTTTTGGCCGATAGCCCGTTCTCGATGTTCGAGCCATAACTGCTGCCACTAGAGCGTCCAGAAAAACGGACAATAGGGGTCTTCATTGGTTCTGGACCCACCTTCGGCCACTGTTCTCTATGTGGTGGAACCCTTTACATTCGGTTCCGATTCGCCAGACCTCGAACGATTGGCTTGTATTGCTTTGCTTCGCATGTATGCCGAATTACTCAAAACTATACTTGACTCTCTAAGAGCTGACATCAACATACAAATAATCTCCCTGGAGTCCATACCAGAGTTGGTAAGATCACGAAATCGTAAAGACACATTTTTCGAAGATTGGTCCATAACTGTGGCCTGTATCGTGTTTACAAATTATAATGGACAGACGGACGGACACACATGTCTAGATCGACTCAGCTAGTCGAGATAGATATCGGTATACTTGAAGGTGGGTCTAGAACCAATATTTCGCGGCGTTACAAACTTTTGGGGCAGTACAAAACTATAATACCCTCACAACATAGTTGTGTAGGGTATAATGAGGGAACCTCAATTGTAAATAAGGGATACTGATGTAGACCCTAAAAAAATATTTTAAAAAATCCACGCCTTGTTGTAGTCCTTAAAAATTTTTGTGGAAGACAAAAACATTTTTTAAAAAAAAAATCTACCCCTTGCTGTGGATCCATAAAAAATATTTTTGCTTCAAAAAAAGTTTCTCTTACATTGAACTTTTACCCTTTTGAAAGTAACTCCATCCTAGCCCCCGACCCCTCTCATAACAACTGCAGTAACAAACCGGTTGCCCTTTACATTTAACGCCAACGCTAAACAAAGACAAATAGCAACAGTAGCATCTCTACATCGTCATCATCATCCATCTAAGGAAAAATCCTTCACCTATCCTCTTTGTTGTTGATGTTGTTTTTTGTTTTCCGAGCTGGGAAAACATCTGCATTTGATGCTTGAATATTGACAGGACCCATAGTAAATGCATCAAAACGTCAAGCGGTAGAAGTGTAGAATTTTCGCATGGCATCAAAGGGAAAACAACGATCCACATTACTCTTCCCTTCCCTTTCCCCAATCCTTCCCTCCCTCCCTCACTTCCCTCATTCCCATGCACAACTAACCAGTCAAGCCTGGAATTCACAGGATTCACGTTTTTCATATTTGGAGATTTGTTTTCAGTGTGTGTGCGTTTGTGTGTATGAATGTGAGTGTGGTTGCGTGCGTGTGTGTTTTGTTATCCTTTTTTATGTTAAAAAGGGGATAAGGACACTTTTGTTTTGTTTGTTCTTTATGTTGTAGCTGCTGTTGTTGTTGTTGTTTTCCTTTCTTTTTATTTGAGAGTTACGTGTTAGCGTGCGATTTTTCTTATTTTTTGTTTTGTTGCTGTTGTTGTTGCAGCTCAAAACTGCAAGATTTCGTGTTGCATGCTGCCGTGTATGCTTACTTCCACCCTAGGATTTGTTTTTGAGATTATTATTATTATTTTCAGTTTTTTTTTTTCTGCTTCTTCTTCTGCATGTGGTGGGCGAGTGTTGTTTCTTCTTTATTTTAATTGGCTTTTTAGATAAAAGAGAATCCGACAAGTACCCTCCATCCACGAAATATTATTATTGTGGATTGTTTGTTTTCGAAATCTAAACGCAATAAACTGTTGGCGTACGATTTGTGGCAGGGAGGTGTCCTTTGGACATTTTTGATTGTGGGGAACTTAATGGACATAAGGTCCAATATTAATTTTGGAAAGACTAAAAGGACAGGATTTTTTTTAAGAATATTTTTATGGACTAAAACAAGGCGTGGATTTAAAAAAAAAATAATGTTATTAGGGTTCTATCCATGACGCAGTTTTTTAAAAAAATATTTTTTCAAGCTACCAACTAAGCGTGGATTTTTAATACCTTTCACCACACTGTGGTACAGGGTATTATGACAGTTTGTAACAGGCAAAAGAAAACGAGATAGACACATGGTTCCTTTTGAGAATATGAATGAATATATATGTTAAATTGTAAACAAAGTACATGTCGCATTCGTAATCCGATTTGGATGAAATTTGACACAGCTCATTTATTTACCCCTATGAAGAACCCTATTGAAATTGGGAAAATCGGTTCAGATTTAGATATAGCTCCCGTATATATGTTCGACCGATTTAATATAAATGGTCCCTAAATATCTTTCGATATGCACGAAATTTGGCATAGCGTACTGAATTAAGTTTAGAATAATGTGTGCTAAGTTTCGTAAAAATAGGTTCAGATTTAGATATAGCTCCCATATATATTTTCGTTCGATTTTAGGTAAATGATGCACCAAAATCTCTATATATCCTACGATTTGCACGAAATTTGACATAAAGTACTGAATTAAGTCTAGAACGATGAGTGTTAAATTTCGTAGAAATCGGTTCAGATTTAGGTAAAGCTCCCATATATATGTTCGTCCGATTTTATGTAAATGGTTCACCAATGCCCCTATATATCTTTAGATTTGCTCGAAATTTGACATAACGTACTGAATTGAACCTGGAATGATGTCTGTCAAGTTTCGTGAAAATCGGTTCAGATCTAAATATAGCTCCCATATGTATAATTGAGCCTTTTCATAGTAGGAGAGGTTTTCCGAGTGTCCGCAACTAACCCGACGCCTCAACCCATTTTTATACCCTCCACCATAGTATGGAGGGTATATTAATTTTGTCATTCCGTTTGTAACTCATCGAAATATTCATTTCCGACCCTATAAAGTATATATATTCTTGATCAGGGTAAAATTCTAAGACGATCTAGCCATGTCCGTCCTTCTGTCCGTCTGTCCGTCCGTCTGTTGTAATCACGCTATCTTCAAAAGGAATTAAGATAGGGTGCTGAAATTTTGCATAGGGTTGTCTTTTCTCTGCAGGCAGGTCAAGTTCGAAGATGGAATATATCGGTCCACGTTTAGGCATAGCTCCCATATAAAAGTACCCCCCAATTTTCGGTATTTTGGGGTTCTTGGGCGCGTTGTTCAACCGAATACGCTGAAATTTGGTACATTGAGTTCTTATTGGGTACTTAATGTCCCTACAAAAAATTATAAATATAGGTCCACTTTTTCTGGTGTCCCCCATATAACGGTACATCCTAATTTTCAGTATTTTGGGGGGTTTTGATCGTATTTTTCTACCGAATTGGCTGTAATTTAGTATTTCGAGTAGGTACCAAATCTCTCTACATAAAATTTCAAATATAGGTTAATTGTTTCGGATATCCCCCATATAAGGGTACCCCCCAATTGTCGGTATTTTGGGGTTCTTGAGCGTGTTTTTCAACGGAATAAGCTGAAATTTAATACATTGGGTTCTTAATAGGTACCAAATCTCTCTACAAAAAATTATAAATATAGGTCAATTTTTTCGGATATCTCCCATATACGGGTACCCCCCAATTTTCGGTATTTTGGGGTTCTTGAGCGCGTTTTTCTACCGAATACGCTGAAATTTGGTACATTGAGTTCCTAATAGGTTCCAAATCTCTCCACAAAATATTATGAATATAGGTCCATTTTTTCGGATAGCCCCCATATAAGGGTACGCCTAATTTTCTGTATTTTGTGGTTCTTGAGCGCGTTTTTCAACCGAATTTGCTGCAATTTGGTATTTTGTAGTCGTATATGGTAACAAATCTCCCTACCAAAAATTATTAATATTCGCCCCCCGTTTTTGGGGTAGTCCCCATATAACCCCCTTTTTTATATTGAAATAGTTATCTGATTTGTTGCGCGTTTTGAGTTTGGTTCTAAGACCCTTTTGTAATTATTTCATGTGCGGAGAATAGAGAGATAAAAAATTAGAACACCCTCATTAGCCATAAGGCTGAGGGTATAATTATCCTTTAAAAAATTCTAAAATTTGTATTATGGTTTAAATAATCCGTTTTTAGAAATGTCGGTATAGGTCCACTTTTTGGTATATTCCCTATATTTTCATTTATAGTACCTGTCAATATAACTATGGTGGAGGGTATCCAACGTTCGGCCCGGGCGAACTGACCGCTTTTTCACTTGTTTTATAGTTCTTATGGGTGAAGTCGCGGCACATATTAGGTCACTATTTCAATCGGTGATGAAAATAGCTACTCCAGGTGATACCGCGGGGAGGTCAGTGTCCACAATTGAGATGAAAGAGGGACCAAGATAAGCCTGGACTTCGTCATGTTAAAGCCAATCAGAGCCGTGGCTCTGTATCTATCATGAACATTGCGAGCGATAACAGCCACCTTTGGACAAATTGAGAAGGAGTCTGCCAAAGTGGGTCTGGCAGTAAAGGGCGAGAAGACCAAACTAATGGTATCAACGCACAAGACGTTCAGTAGACTCGGAGCAACTGTGGAACTTGAGAACTACAGCTTCGAGGTAGTTAAGGATTTTATACACCTTGGTTCCGTCATAAAAAACGTCAGTTTTGAAATTCGGAGAAGGCTTTTAATCGCCAACAGATGCTACTATGGAAACAAGGCCACCTCCCGCCAGACCAAACTCACATTTCACAAGACGCTGATACTACCCGCCGTGCTGTTATATGGATATGAAGTATGGGTACTTGCGCAAGCAGATGAGACAGCTCTTAGGGTGTTTGAAAGAAAATTTTCTAAGCAAAGTTTCGTGAAAATCGGTTCAGATTTAGATATAGCTCCCATATATATTTTCGTCCGATTTTATGTGAATGATGCACAAAAGTTCCTATATACCTTGGATTTGCACGAAATATGGCACAGCGTACTGAATTAGGCCTAGAATGGTGTGTGATAAGTTACTTGGAAATCGGTTCAGATTTAAATACGGCTCCCATATATATTTTCGTCCGATTTAATAGAAATGGTGCACCAAAGTCCCTATATATCTTTCGATTTGCACAATATTTGACACATCATACTGAATTGGGTCAGGAAAGATGTGTGTTAAGTTTCGTGAAAAAAGGTTCAGATTTAGATATAGCTCCCATATATATTTTCGTGCGATTTAAGGTAAATGGTACACCATAGTCCCTATATATCCTTAGATTTGCGCGAAATTTGGCATAGCGTACTCAATTAAGTCTAGAATGATGTGCGCTGAGTTTCGTGAAAATCGGTTCAGATTTAGATATAGCTCCCATATATAAATTCGTCCGATTTAATAGAAATGGTGCACCTAAGTCCCTATATATCTTTCGATTTCCACGAAATGTGACACAGCCGAGTGTCACATTGGCGTGGATTTGTTTTTTAAATGTATTTAGGGTTCTACACCTCCTCCTATTTAACCTTCCCTCGTTCCGCCCCTCTCCCTTCCTTATCAATTGTTTTTACAATTTTTCTAACAACAAAAATTTTTACAACATTATAACATTTGAGAGTGAATAAATATGTAAGTGTGTGTGCGAATCAACTGCAATTGCGTTGTAGCCAACAACGAGTGGGCGTTTTTGCGGTGGTGTGGGCGTGGGACTGGGACTGGTTGCAAGTTGAAAATACTCATTAAACATTTACTTTTTGTTTACAGCTGTTTTCATGAGAGAGACACAACTTTGTGACGGCATTTCAGCTTTGATGTTTTGAAGTGTTTTTTGATGTTACTGCTCCTTTACTTTATGAGCGTGAGCATGGAACGCTCGCTAAAGAGGATGCGGCAGAGCAGCTCCATACCCACACAAAAACATGATGATGATACAATAATTTTATTTGTGGTGGAGTGGTGGTGGTGATGGTTGGAGTTGAGTCCTTTTTGCCTGTAAAAGAATTTTCTCGTTGTTGTTGTTTCAAACAACCTGGGCTGCAGATAAACACTTGAGTGCAGATGCTGCAACCAAGAATGCGTGGCTGTGTATTTTTTTTTTTTAATTTTTACAAAGGGAAAGTTGAGTCGTTGGCTTTTCACACGCTTTGTCACGGGTTCTTTTTTTCAAAATTGGTTTTATTTGAAAATAAAAAAACAAATCTTAAAACAAATGACTCGTAAAATGTTGACAAATCCATGACGATTTTTGTTGTCGTTGTTGTATTTTTTTGTGGAAAATTGTTCGTCCTTTATTTGTTGTTTTTGATGCCTCCAATTTACCTGGGTATATTTTTTATTTTGTATTTATTTACATATTTCTGTGGCAGGAGTTAAACAAGTCCTTGATGTTTTGTTGATTTCTGTTTCAGTATATTTTTTATTTGTTGTTGTTTTTCTTTATTTTTTTCAACAAGAAATCAGAACGCTTTGATGTTGCTTCTTTGGCTTTTGTATCTCAGTACCTCGGGGAGATTTATGTGTATGTTTTCTTCTTCTTCTCCGTGTTCTTCTGAAATCTTTTCTTTCCTTTGCCATTCAATCAAAGGATAACGCACGCATATTGAAAAACAAAAAATAAAAAAACTTGGCGCCACATATGGTTAAGTGGAACTGGCAAATAAGCCAGAATTCCTTTGTAGTTTTGATTGGAAACAAAAAGGGTAAAGGGAAGGGGGTGAGAAATCAATTGAAGGAATTATAAAAAATATATTTTTTTTTTTGAAGTAGGAAAGAGGCGTGGATTTATAAAAAATATTTTTTCATATAGGAAAGAGGCGTGGATTTATAAAAAAATATTTTTTCATGTAGGAAAGAGGCGTGGATTTATAAAAAAATATTTTTTCATGTAGGAAAGAGGCGTGGATTTATAAAAAAATATTTTTTCATGTAGGAAAGAGGCGTGGATTTATAAAAAAATATTTTTTCATGTAGGAAAGAGGCGTGGATTTATAAAAAAATATTTTTTCATGTAGGAAAGAGGCGTGGATTTATAAAAAAATATTTTTTCATGTAGGAAAGAGGCGTGGATTTATAAAAAAAATATTTTTTGAAGTAGGAAAGAGGCGTGGATTTATAAAAAAATATTTTTTGAAGTAGGAAAGAGGCGTGGATTTATAAAAAAATATTTTTTGAAGTAGGAAAGAGGCGTGGATTTATAAAAAAATATTTTTTGAAGTAGGAAAGAGGCGTGGATTTATAAAAAAATATTTTTTGAAGTAGGAAAGAGGCGTGGATTTATAAATAAATATTTTTTGTAATAGGAAAGAGGCGTGGATTTATAAAGAAATATTTTTTGAAGTAGGAAAGAGGCGTGGATATATAAAGAAATATTTTTTGAAGTAGGAAAGAGGCGTGGATTTATAAAGAAATATTTTTTGAAGTAGGAAAGAGGCGTGGATTTATAAAGAAATATTTTTTGAAGTAGGAAAGAGGCGTGGATTTATAAAGAAATATTTTTTCATGTAGGAAAGAGGCGTGGATTTATAAAGAAATATTTTTTGAAGTAGGAAAGAGGCGTGGATATATAAAGAAATATTTTTTGTAATAGGAAAGAGGCGTGGATTTATAAAGAAATATTTTTTGAAGTAGGAAAGAGGCGTGGATTTATAAAGAAATATTTTTTCATGTAGGAAAGAGGCGTGGATTTATAAAGAAATATTTTTTCATGTAGGAAAGAGGCGTGGATTTTTAAAGAAATATTGTTTGAAGTAGGAAAGAGGCGTGCATTTATAAAAAAAAATATTTTTTCATGTAGGAAAACAAAAAAAATATTTTTTCATATAGGAAAATAAAAAAAATATTTTTTCATATAGGAAAATAAAAAAAATATTTTTTCATATAGGAAAGAGGCGTGGATTTATAAAAAAAAATATTTTTTTCATATAGGAAAGAGGCGTGGATTTATAAAAAAATATTTTTTCATATAGGAAAGAGGCGTGGATTTATAAAAAAATATTTTTTCATATAGGAAGGAGGGGTGGATTTATAAAAAAATATTTTTTCATATAGGAAAGAGGCGTGGATTTATAAAAAATATTTTTTCATATAGGAAAGAGGCGTGGATTTATAAAAAAATATTTTTTCATATAGGAAAGAGGCGTGGATTTATAAAAAAATATTTTTTCATATAGGAAAGAGGCGAGGATTTATAAAAAATATTTTTTCATATAGGAAAGAGGCGTGGATTTATAAAAAAATATTTTTTGAAGTAGGAAAGAGGAAATGTTTTAAAAAACCAGGCCTTGAAAAAAAATTTTAAAATCCAGGCCTTGAAATTTTTTTTTAAAAAATCCAGGCCTTGAAAAAAATATTTTAAAAAATCCAGGCATTGAAAAATATTTTTAAAAAATCCAGGCCTTGAAAAAATAATTTCAAAAAACCCTGGCCTTGAAAAAAAATATTTTAAAAAAATCCAGGCCTTGAAAAATATTTTTAAAACATCCAGGCCCTGAAAAAATATTTTTAAAAAATCCAGGTTTTGAAAAAATATTTTTAAAAAATCAAGCCCTTGAAAAAATATTTTTTAAAAAAATTCAGGCCTTAAAAATATTTTTAAAAAATGCAGGCCTTAAAAAAATAATTTTCAAAAATCCCAGGCCTTGAAAAAATATTTTTTAAAAAAATCTAGGCCTTAAAAAATATTTTTAAACCAGAAAGTAGTAAAGTTGGACTGGGCCGACTATATGATACCCTTCACCACTTTGGGTATATTATACATATGTATCCTTACAATTGTATGTCAATATTCGCTCGAAGGAACACAATGATGCCTTTCTGCAACCTATGATAAATTTAATTTCATTCGGGCAGATTTAGAGTCGTCTGCGTACCATGGGACAAATTTATGGAAAACGATATATAGCAAAATTGATACACGCTATTCGGTAAGCCGCCCTGTCAAAATTTTAATCTCAATCAGACATCCGTTCGAAATACATATTGAAGCTATGGCTGCACCTGCACCAATTTCTATAAAACCCAATAACGTCATTCAAGGGCCCCCTCTGACTACGTCGTTGGGAGCAATATCTTAATCTGAACAGATTTTTAAGAAATTTAACACACATCTTTGTAGACTTCATTCAGTACGTTATGCCAAATTAGGGATACATAGGGACTTTGATACACAATTTACCTAAAATCGGACGAAAATATATATGGGAGCTATATCTAAATCTGAACCGATTTTCACGAAACTCAACTCTCATCATTCTGGACTTAATTCAGTACACTATGCCAAATTTCGTGCAAATCGAAGGATATATAGAGACTTTGATGCACAATTTACCTAAAATCGGACAAAAATATATCTTGGAGCTATATTTAAATCAGAAGCGATTTTCACGAAATTTAGCACACATCGTTCTGCACTTAATTAAGTACGTTATGCCATTTACATGAAATCGGATGAAACTATATGTGAGAGCTATATTGAAATCTGAACCGATTTTCCACGCCTTGTGTAGGTCGATGAAAAAATATTTTTAAAAAATCCACGCCTTGTGTAGGTCGATGAAAAAATATTTTTAAAAAATCCACGCCTTGTGTAGGTCGATGAAAAAATATTTTTAAAAAATCCACGCCTTGTGTAGGTCGATGAAAAAATATTTTTAAAAAATCCACGCCTTGTGTAGGTCGATGAAAAAATATTTTTAAAAAATCCACGCCTTGTGTAGGTCGATGAAAAAATATTTTTAAAAAATCCACGCCTTGTGTAGGTCGATGAAAAAATATTTTTAAAAAATCCACGCCTTGTGTAGGTCGATGAAAAAATATTTTTAAAAAATCCACGCCTTGTGTAGGTCGATGAAAAAATATTTTTAAAAAATCCACGCCTTGTGTAGGTCGATGAAAAAATATTTTTAAAAAATCCACGCCTTGTGTAGGTCGATGAAAAAATATTTTTAAAAAATCCACGCCTTGTGTAGGTCGATGAAAAAATATTTTTAAAAAATCCACGCCTTGTGTAGGTCGATGAAAAAATATTTTTAAAAAATCCACGCCTTGTGTAGGTCGATGAAAAAATATTTTTAAAAAATCCACGCCTTGAGTAGGTCCATGAAAAAATATTTTTAAAAAATCCACGCCTTGTGTAGGTCCATGAATAAATATTTTTAAAAAATCCACGCCTTGTGTAGGTCCATGAAAAAAAAATATTTTTATATTTTTTTCATTTCCAATGACCTCTTCCGCTTGACAATATCCAATCAAAACAAACATACCCCTGCAAAAAAACCCCAAATCCACTTCAATTCAATCGACGAAACCTCCTCCAGTTTTTCGGACAAAATCGAAATCATTGCTGCGTTGATAAGCAGTGTCTATTGAACAGAAAAACATATATATTTGATAAACATGACAGATATGTTGTACCTGATATCAATACACTTCACACGTGAACATTAAATGTGAGTGGGTGGGGGAGGGAAAGAGGCAAAGCTGAGGGTAAATGGCTTGGCCACTAATGTGAGGGCCTTTGTGGAAACAATATGGACACCATTCGAGTAATGGAAATAAAGAAGGTGTAACTCTAAGCCCCATAATTTATTTCCCGTAATATAAAGGCCCCTCCCTCCGATTCTGCCTTCAACTGACATTTCACCTGTCCCGCATCGTAATTCCATATCCGTAATACAAATCCAACAAATTGAATTCCAATTGCTCCTATTGAATTACTAATAACAAACAGCTATTGGTGTGCTACTGCGGCTGGGGTCTAGTACCATTGATGACGATGATGATGAGCAGGAGCTGCTGATTCCACGACCACAATGCCATCGTGTGGATGTGTACACAGAGCCAAGTTACTCTGTCCCTTCTCATACCGCACTCAGTCACCTGGGTTTCCTATTCATCAGCAATGGAAAATTGGTCAAATGTTGGATGCCAATAACAAATACGACGGCAGGGGAAAAAGGGGGAGGGGAAGGTAGGTAAGGCTGCCGGGGAGCTTTGTATTACCTTTAAGTGAGTGTTACTGGCTACCATAAAAATGGACACACTATTACTGAGTGCTGCGGTGTAAGGACACATGTTTGATAGGTGTGTGTGGAATTGGGGGGGAGGAAGAAGAGGGCACGGTTGTATTGAAAACCACTTGGACACACCAAGTTGATTCTAAAGCCACCAAAAACAATTGGCCAAAAACAAAACTATATTTGTTCAAGACTCCATAACTCTACATGGTGATAGTTGGGTTATATACACACACAGATATATAAATACATGGGTATGTGTTTGTAGACAAATACCACAATAAACATGTGTAAGTATTTATGTGGCTGATGGAGAGAGAGCGATATAGGAATTTTTATGAAACATAATGTGGGTGATAAGACCTATACGATTGGGGGTAAGGGAATTTTTACACTTGGGTACAAAATCCATACAATCGGACGAAAATATATATGGGAGCTATATCTCTAAATCTGAACCGATTTTCACGAAACTTGGCACACATCTTTCTAGGCTCAATTCAGTACGATGTGCTAAATTTCGTGCAAATCGAAAGATATTTAGGGACTTTGGCGCAACATTTACCTTAAATCGAACGAAAATATAAGTGGGAACTATAACTAAATCTGAACCGATTTTCACGAAACTTAGCACACCATTCTACGCTCAAATCAGTACGCTGTGCCAAATTTCGTGCATATCGAAATATATATAGGGACTTTGGCGCACCAGTTACCTCAAATCGGTCGAAAATATATATGGGAGCTTTATCCAAATCTGAACCGATTTTTACGAAATCATTCTAGGCCTAATTCAGTACGCTATGCCAAATTTCGTGCAAATCGAAAGATATATTGGGACTTTGATACACCATTTACCTTAAATCGGTCGAAAATATATATGGGAGCTTTATCCAAATCTGAACCGATTTTCACGAAACTTTGCACACATCATTATAGACTCAATTCATTACGCTGTGCCAAATTTCATGCAAATCGAAGAATGTAGAGGGACTTTGGTGCACCATTTACATAAAATCGGACGAAACTATTGTGTGGAGCTATATCTAAATCTGAACCGATTTTCACGAAACTTGGCAGACATCACTCTAGGCTCAATTCAGTACGCTATGCCAAATTTTGTGCAGATCGAAGGATATATAGGGACTTTGGTGCACCATTTGCCTTAAATCGAACGAATATATATATGGGAGCTATATCTAAATCGGAACCGATTTCAGCGAAACTTTTCCCACATAATTCTAGGCTCAATTCAGAGCGCTATGCCCAATTTCGTTCAAATCGAATGATATATAGGGTCTTTGTTGCACCATTTACCATCAATCGGACGAAAATATATATGGGAGCTATATCCAAAACTGAACCGATGTTCACGAAACTTAGCACACATCATTCTAGTCTCAATTAAGTACGCTTTGTCAAATTTCGTGCAAATCGAAAGACATTAAGAGACTTTGGCGCACCATTTACCTTAAATCGGACGAAAATATTTATGGGAGCTATATCCAAATCTGAACCGATTTTCTTGGCAGACATCACTCTAGGCTCAATTCAGTACGTTATGCCAAATTTCGTGCAAATCGAAGAATATATAGGGACTTTGGTGCACCATTTACATAAAATCTGACGAAAATATATATGGGAGTTATATCTAAATCTGAACCGATTTTCACGAAACTTAACACACATAATTCTAGACCTAAATGATTAGGCTGTACCAAATTTCGTGCAAATCGAAAGATATATAGGGACCGTTTACATTAAATCGGTTAAATATATATATGGGAGCTATATCTAAATCTGAACCGATTTTTCCCAATTTCAATAGGGTTCGTCCTTGGGCCAAATAAGTGACCTGTGCCAAATTTCATTCAAATCGGATCATAAATGCGACCTGTACTTTGTTTACAATTTAAACTCTACAGACGGACGGACGGACATGCATTAATCGACTTAGAAAGTGATTCTATGCATATTCTCAAAAGGAACTCTGGGTCTATCTCGTTTCATTTTGCCTGTTACAAACATATGCCCAAAGACATAATACCCTGTACCCCAGTGTGGTGAAGGGTGTAAAAATCCTTTTCAAAAATTATATTGA
>NW_026876582.1:0-20247 GCF_032173495.1 Musca vetustissima
CTACATAACTATATTATCAGGGTTCTATTAGCTTTGTGTAGCCCCAAAAGTTTGTAACGCCGCGAAATATATCATATCTCGACTAGCTAAGTCGATCTAGACATGTGTGTCCGTCCGTACGTAAACACGATACAGGCCACAGTTATGCACCAATATTCACGAAATTTTGCATGTAAGATGGGTTCTGGCCAATGAAGACCCCTATTGTTTTTGGTAAAGATCGTCCAATATTTATACCCTACACAACTATGTTGTCAGGGTATTATAGCTGTGCAGCCCCAAAAGTTTGTAACGGCGCGAAATATTGGTCCTAGACCCACCTTTAAGTATACCGATCGTCATATCTAGACTAGCTGAGTCGATCTAGACATGTGTGTCCGTCCGTCCGTCTGTCCATTATAATTTGTAAACACGATACAAGCCACAGTTATGGACCAATTTTCACGAAATTTTGCAAGTAGGATGGGTTCTGGCCAATGAAGACCCCTATTGTTTTTGGGAAAGATCGGTTAATATTTAGGGGATGAAATGGACCAAATACTAAATTTTTGTCGGTTTTTCTGGTCGCTCCAGAGGCCGCAATTATGGCCCAAACACCGCGAATTTTTGCATGGAGAAGGGGATCGGGCTAGAGAATAAGCATGCATATTTTGATAAAGATCCGTCAATATTTAGCGGGTCAAATGGACCCTGACTTTTGTGTGAAAAACGACAAAATTTGTATTCTATGGCGTATATATTTACTCCTGGAGGATGTAGACCCCAGGAGTTGATAGCATATCCAAGAGGAGTGGTTGGCCTTTAAATTGATACCAAATATAGTGATGTATCTACTCAGATGTGAGAGTTAAAGTCAAATATTTACAAGTGCTTACGTATTCAGATATTATTCAGTAACCCATTACCACATTAGAGGGAGAAATATCGCGCTGATGGCTTTGAAATTTTTCATGAAGTTCCAGTTATGGTCTAGAACAACGCCTACAATTTTCGGTGATGATCAGATTAAAATTTTGGGATGAAATGGACCGAAAACATAATTTTTTGTGTGTTTTCGAGTAGAGTATAATCCGAAAATCACAACACGACCCACCGTGAAGGTAATCTGGACAAGTAATTAGAAGGACTGTACTGAATATTCGAAAAAAGTAAGGAAGAGGTGTTGTTAACCTCTAATCGGACAAGAGGGGGCAAATATCACGAAATATTACTCAGACTCGGAATAAACATCCTCAGAAAGTTAGAGTTCGTGGTAGTTGTGTAGGGTATCGCATGGTCGGCCCCGTCCGACTATACTGCTCCGCTCACTGGTTCGGAAATATGTCAGTGTGAGGAAGAGGTGCTGTTTACCTCTAATCGGGCAAGAGGATGCAAATATCACGAAATATTGCCCAAGCTCGGAATAAACATCCGCAGAAAATTTGAGTTCTGTGGTAGTTGTGTAGGGTATCGTATGGTCGGCCCCGTCCGACTATACTGCTCCGCTCACTGGTTAGTTTATGAAATGGACCAAAAATTTTATTTTTGTCTGATTTTGTAGTCGCTCCAGAGCCCGAAATTGTGTCCCAAACATCGCGAATTATGGTCAAGGACAACGCCTATAATTTTCAGTGATAATAATTTTGGGATGAAGTGGACCGCAAACTTAATTTTGTGTGTGTGTGCTTTCGAGTCTATCTATTAAAAATATTTGTTGACCTCTATTTGGTCAAGATGGTTTTAAATATCGCAAAATATTGTCCAAGCTCAGAATATAGAACCTCAGAAAGTTAGATTTTCGTGGAGGTTGTGTAGGGTACCATATGGTCGGCCCCGTCCGACTATACTGTTCCGCTCACAGGTTTTAACATGTTTTTCAATTTAATTGACTATTGCATTTGCATTTTGGGTATTATTGGTTGTCATATCCTCCCATCGATATTTTTCCCTATAAGTTCAATTACGGTATAACATCCCCATTTGGTATTTTGGAGGCCCTTTCCCTCTGAAGTTGTTGTAATTTGTCATCACAAGTTCTTGAAGGATGAAACACATTTGTGCGGGACAAATTCAATATAGTTCCTGGTTTATGGCTTTAACTGAATTTTCTAACCGAAGAGTTTGCAATTTTGGTATTCCGAGTTGTTAGAGACTGATATATGAAAGGGCTAAGATCATATTTTTAAGGCTGATCAACATTGATATATGTCCATGTTTTGATATAGTCCCACAAAATGGCTCAATTTCAATTTTTTATTTTAAAGGTTTCATTGACAGCGAATAAAATGTAGACAATTTTGGAAATCGGTTGATGTTCTGGCATAACCTCCATAGCATAGTACTTGCATATTTCCGGTGTTTCGAAGGATTAAAACGAATGTTTTCATCGAAGTGGCTGTTTTTGTCACTCCGAATTCTTGGATGGTGAAAAATATCTCAGCAAAAGAATTTATATAAAGAATGGCGTTTTGGTCTAAGTCTTGTCCGAAGTTTGTAAACAAGGTGACCATAATGCGGTTTTGCTGGATAGGGAGTAAAATCTGTCCAATGCAATTTTATTTATATTGTCCAGATTGTGACGAATAATTGAGTTTCAAATAGAAAACCAACACTTTAATTCCAATAACTTTTAAATTCCATAACAATTTCTCTCACATCTCTACTTGTAAATTATTGTAAAAACAACATTCTGATATATTTCCTGGCCACCTGCCGAGTCTACATAAAAAATCGATATTAAAGTTAAAAGTAAATACGAAATTGTTCTTTGTATTTTAATTAAATTTATAAACAAATTGAGTTGTACCACAACTTTTTACATGTCAATGCTATCGTCTGCAGGACGAGCAGCAATTCATACATTTATTTATCCATTTATTGTATGCAACGAACAGAGATAGCATCAGCCAATATCTACATATGTAGATGCATACATACATACAAACGCACTATGTTTGAAAATAAAGGCATTTTTAATTTATTTGTAGTGTACGCACATACATACGTGTGCGTACAGTTAATATTTTCTGTTGATGATCGTCGTTGAAGCCACATTTACCTCAAAATATATAATTTATTTTTATCGACATATTTATACCCTACACAACTATGTTGTCAGGGTATTATAGCTTTGTGCAGCCCCAAAAGTTTGTAACGCCGCGAAATATTGGTCCTAGACCCACCTTTAAGTATACCGATCGTCATATCTCGACTAGCTGAGTCGATCTAGACATGTGTGTCCGTCCGTCCGTCTGTCCATTATAATTTGTAAACACGATACAGGCCACAGTTATGGACCAATCTTCACGAAATTTTGCATGTAGGATGGGTTCTGGCCAATGAAGACCCCTATTGTTTTTGGGAAAGATCGGTTAATATTTAGGGGATGAAATGGACCAAATACTACATTTTTTTCGGTTTTTCTGGTCGCTCCAGAGGCCGCAATAATGGCTCGAACATCTTGAAATTTTGCATGGAGAAGGGGATCGGGCCAAAGAATAAGCATGCATGTTTTGATAAAGATTGGTCAATATTTAGCGGGTCAAATGGACCCTGACTTTTGTGTGAAAAATGACAAAATTTGTATTCTATCGCGCATATATTTGTTCCTGATGACATAGACCCGAGAAGTTGACTTTATATCCAAGAGGAGTGGTTGACCTTTAAATTAATACCAATTATATTGTTGTATGTGCTCGGATGTGGGAGTTACACCCAAATATTTACAGGTATCTCCGTATACGTATATTATTTAGTAACCCATTACCATACTGGAGGGCGGAAATATAGTGCTGATCGCTTTGAAACGTTCCATGAGCATCCAGTTATGGTCAAGGACAACGCCTATAATTTTCGGTGATGATCAGATAATAATTTTGGAATGAAGTGGACCGAAAACTTAATTTTTTGTGTTATTTTCGAGCTGTTTGTGTTATTTTCGTGCAGTTTACCTCTAATCGGGTAAGAGGGGGAAAATATCACGAAATATTGCCCAGGCTCGGAATAAACATCCGCAAAAAATTTGAGTTCCGTGGTAGTTGTGTAGGGTATCGTATGGTCGGCCCCGTCCGACTATACTGCTCCGCTCACTGGTTTTTTTTCTGATTGCGTAATTTACTTTACACATATAACAATATGTTTACCATACACATATTCATAAATAATTACAAAAAAAGGGAAATACAATATTGAACATTTAACACTTTGATAGACCACTGGTCAGTATTGTATAGCAATAAAGACAACACCAACAAAAACCCATGGGATTTGTATACCTATTTGAAGGGTAAGCCTTTAATTGTAAAGACTTAAAAAAAGTTATTTCTGTTATCATAAAATATATATTTTTTACGTTTAATAGAATGTATTAATAGTAAAAGTGACAGTTTCTTTGAATTTCAAGTTAATCATATTATTCTTTGTAACTGAAATTAAATGTATTTAAACGGAATAAAAATTATGAGATTACACAATTATAGGATTGCAGTTATGGGATAGATATAACAGCTTCGAATAAAAAGTACGGAAAATATCAATTCAACGATATCTCACCATAGGGTACAATGAGCTTATGAAATAACAAAATTTACAACTACTTAGGAATAGGAAGTTATATGTAAATCGCATCCGATTTAACCAAACCTTAATACACCACATACAGGGCTAAAACTGAAACGTTGTACAATTTTTTTTTCAACCGGAGAGACGGGGTATTTGGAAGCTATATATAAATCTGACAGATTTAAACAAAAAACAGTGAGCGGAGCAGTATAGTCGGACGGGGCCGACCATACGATACCCTACACAACTACCACGGAACTCAAATTTTCTGCGGATGTTTATTCTGAGCCTGTGCAATATTTCGTGATTTTTGCACCCTCTTGCCCGATTAGAGGTAAACAACAGCTCCTTTTCCTCACACTGACATATTTTCCGAATATTACGAGTATTCAGTACAGCTATTGTCCAGATTCCCTTCACCGTGGGTTGTGTTGTGATGTTCGGCTTTCATTTGTGGTATATATATCGACTCGAAAATAACACAAAAAAATTAAGTTTTCGGTCCACTTCATTCCAAAATTATTATCTGATCATCACCGAAAATTATAGGCGTTGTCCTTGACCATAACTGGAAACTTATGGAACATTTCAAAGCGATCAGCGCTATAGTTCCGCGCTCTAGAGTGATAATGAGTTACTAAATAATATACGGATACGGAGATACCTGTAAATATTTAGGTGTAACTCCCACATACGAGCATATACAACAATAAAATTGGTATTCATTTAAAGGTCAACCACTCCCCTTGGATATAATATCAACTTCTCGGGTCTATGTAATTCAGGGGTAAATATATACGCTATAGAATACAAATTTTGTCATTTTTCACATAAAAGTCAGGGTCCATTTGACCCGCTAAATATTGACCGATCTTTATCAAAACAGGCATACTTATTCTTTGGCCCGATTCCCTTCTCCACGCAAATGTTCGGGCCATTATTGCGGCCTCTGGAGCGACCAGACAAAAAATTAGTATTTGGTCCATTTCATCCCCTAAATATTAGCCGATCTTTCCCAAAAACAATAGGGGTCTTCATTGGCCAGAACCCATCCTACATGCAAAATTTCGTGAAGATTGGTCCATAAATGTGGCCTCGTGTTTAAAAATTATAATGGGCAGACGGACGGACGGACACACATGTCTAGATCAACTCAGCTAGTCGAGATATGACGATCGGTATACTTAAAGGTGGGTCTAGGACCAATATTTCGCGGCGTTACAAACTTTTGGGGCTGCACAAAGCTATAATACCCTGACAACATAGTTGTGTAGGGTATAAAAATCAAATTTATTGTCTATTTTACAAAAGTCGGTAAAAGTCGAAAATCGATTTTGAACAGTTTTAACAAAATCGAAAGATCGAGTGGTCAATTTTTAGTCCAACGCAAAAATCGGCAAGTCTAAAAATTACCTTTTTGGCCAGAGGCAAAAATCGAAAAGTCTAAAAGCCCACTTTTGCGCTCGACTAGGTGCGCCTAGTTTGATTCATTTTGTTGAATTAAAAAAAATAGTTTTGAACTTCTGTCCTCTTTTCCCAATTTACAGCCATTTCAGTGGGAAAATGAGGTAAAACCACCAACATCGAAAACTTTGTGCAGAGGAACCAAATATTCGAAACAACACCCACTTTGGTGAGAAAATTCGGACCTGATGATTCATGAAAAATATTCTTTAAAAAATCGACGCTTATTGGCCTGAGCATCCTTGATAAATATTTTTTAAAAAATCCACGCTTATTGGCCTGAGGATCCTTGAAAAATATTCTTTAAAAAATCCACGCTTACTGGCCTGAGGATTCTTGAAAAACATTCTTTAAAAAATCGCTGCTTATTGACCTGAGGATATTTGAAAAGTATTCTTTAAAAAATCGCCGCTTATTGGCCTGAAGATCCTTGAAAAATATTCTTTACGAAATCCTCGGTATTAAAATACTGCAGCCACTTCGATGAGAAAAAGCTGCTACAATCTTCAAAATACCGACATTGGTCCAGGCTTTCAATTTTCACTCCACAAAAGTTTTTTGCTCTCCATGAACCCCGAATGCCAAATTACAGCAACTTTGGTTGGAGCTAAAATATCGAAAATAGTGAGGAAACCTTCGTACGGAGGCTATGTCAAATTAGGAACGTCCGCAAATATATGGGTATATGGTCCGCAAATATATGGGGAACTAAGACCAAATATGGACCTTTATCGAAAAAAAATCTGCAAACAATTTTCTTTCTCTGTAGAAAGAAAATTCACCGTGTGAAGTAGTGTAGTGTCAGCATGTTTGAGTGGGGTTGGTGGCCAACGTAACTCGCATTCAATACCGCTAATAAAAATGCCACTACAAATTGTACCCAAAGCTATTGTCAAACATGCTTCGAACATATTAAACCTTAAATACTACATATTTATTGTCCTTACATAACAAATAATCTTTCTTACCCCCAATGTATTGATTTTTCGATGTTTCCCAGACACTATCAAATAGAACTGAGTTATTCCTTTTATCTCTATATTATATGTATACGCAATTGAACACTATAACACATTACAATAACACCCAGTATGAACAACAACAATACCATATCTAGGATAATAACAACAAACAAGCATATCCTTGTGAAGAGAAATATAAACATTTTATCATTTTATTTTCTATGATTTTTTTAATCTTCTTCTTATTTTTATACCTCTAACTCGTTGGAAAAATATTTACCAACTTATGTTATTTCAAAGTAATGAGCACTGGCTGGTATGTCTGACTTTAAGGATCTCTGGTAAATTATAAAGGAAAATACTATTCCGTAAGTGTTACAACGAACTACTGGCATGCATACACAGAACTAACTTCAGCCTGATTGTCACTAACTTCAGCCTGATTGTCCTTTTTTTGCAAAGGATAGATTTTATAGTAAAGACTGCAAAAGGAAAAGAATGATGCAACTGAATACCAGTTGTACTTCAACTAAACGTTGAACAAAGAAGAAGAAAAAAAAAACGATGTCATGACAAGAAGTTTCCTGTGTTAAAGTTGAGAAGTGTTTCTTTGTAATGTAAATTTAATGAAAATAATATTTAGTTGGAAATTTTTATTAATACTACAGGGTTATCCATTTCGTGGTTTCGAAAATAAAACAAATAAATAAAATACCAAAAACAATAGGGGTCTTCATTGGCCAGAACCCATCCTACATGCAAAATTTCGTGTGGCCTTTACAAAATGTAATGGACGGACGGACACACATGTCTAGACTCAGCTAGTCAAGATATGACGACCGGTATACTTAAAGGTGGGTCTAGGACCAATATTTCGCGGCGTTACAAACTTTTGGGGCTGCACAAAGCTATAATACCCTGACAACATAGTTGTGTAGGGTATAACAAGTAAAACCAGTGAGCGGAGCAGTATAGTTGGACGGGGCCGACCATATAATACCCTACACAACTTCTACGAAAATCTAACTTTGCGTTATTTGCACCCTCTTGAAACCTGACTAAAGGTCAACAAATATTAGGAGGGCTGTACTTGTCCAGATTCTCTTTACCGTGGGTTATGCTGTGATTTTGGCCTATGGATCGAATCAAAAAAATAAATTAAGTTTTCGGTCTACTTCATCTTAAAACCAGTGAGCGGAGCAGTATAGTCGGACGGGGCACACCATACGATACCCTACACAACTACCACGAAATCTAACTTTCTGAGGATGTTTATTCCGAGTCTGAGTAATATTTCGTGACATTTGCCCCCTCTTGTCCGATTAGAGGTCAACAACACCTCTTCCTTACTTTTTTCGAATATTCAGTACAGCTCTTCTAATTACTTGTTCAGATTACCTTCACGGTGGGTTGTGTTGTGATTTTCGGACTATATTCGACTCGAAAACACACAAAAAATTAAGTTTTCGGTCCACAATTTTAATCTGATCATCACCGAAAATTGTAGGCGTTGTTCTTGACCATAACTGGAACTCCATGAAAAATGTCAAAGCCATCAGCGCGATATTTCCCCCTCTAATGTGGTAAGGGGTTACTAAATAATATCTGAATACGTAAGCACCTGTAAATATTTGACTGTAACTTCCACATCTGAGGAGATACATCACTATATTTGGTACTAATTTAAAGCCCATCCACTCCTCTTGGATATGCTATCAACTCCTCGGGTCTAAATCCTCCAGGAGTAAATATATATGCCATAGAATACAAATTTTGTCATTTTTCACACAAAAGTCAGGGTCCATTTGACCCGCTAAATATTGACCGATCCTTATCAAAACAGGCATGCTTATTCGTTGGCCCGATCTCCTTTTCCATGCAACAATTCGCGGTGTTTGGACCATAATTGCGGCCTCTGGAGCGATCAGAAAAACCGACAAAAATAAAGTTTTTGGTCCATATCATCCCCTAAATATTAACCGATCTTTTCCACAAACAATAGGGGTCTTCATTGGCCAGAACCCATCCTACATGCAAAATTTCGTGAAGATTGGTCCATAACTGAGGCCTGTATCGTGTTTACAAATTATAATGGACAGACGGACGGACGGACGGACACACATGTCTAGATCGACTCAGCTAGTCGAGATATGACGATCGGTATACTTAAAGGTGGGTCTAGGACCCTTTCAGGAAATCACAAAATCGACTTTTCGAGATCGACTTTCGATTTTCTTTATCAACACTTGGTTAAATATAACAAAGCCCAAAATTACACATTCCAGAATTTAATTTTATCTGTTGACAACAATTTATATAAAACTAGTGAGCGGAGCAGTATAGACGGACGGGGCCGACCATATGATACCCTACACAACATCCACGAAAAACTAATTTTCTGTGTATCCATATTCTGAGCGTGGGCAATATTTCGGGATATTTGAACCATCTGGACCAACTGGAGGCCGACAATTATTACTAATGTTCAGTACAGCACTCTTAAGTACTTGTCCAGATTCCCTTCCCTTGTGTCGTGATGTTCTTATTTCCATTGGAGCCTATAGATCGACTCGAAAAAACGCAAACAAATTAAGTTTTCGGTCCACTTCATCACAATATAATTATCTGATCGTCACCGAAAATTGTAGGCGTTTTCCTTGACCATAACTGGTACTTCATGGAACATTTTAAAGTGATCAGCGCTATATTTCCGCCCTCTAGTGTGGTAAAGGGTTACTAAATAATATCTGAAAACATAAGCACCTGTAAATATTTAAGTGTAACTCCCACATCTGAGTATATAGGACCATATACTTGGCATCAATTTAAAAGTCAACCACTGCCCTTGGATATACCAACAACTTTTCGGGTCTATGTTCTTCAGGGGTAAATCTATACGCTATAGAATACAAATTTTGTAATTTTTCACTAAAAAGTCCGAGTCCATTTGACCCGCTAAATATTGACCGATCCTTATCAAAACAGGCATGCTTATTCTTTGGCCCGATCCTCTTCTCTATGTAAAAATTCGGGATGGTTGGGTCATAATTGCGACCTCTAGAGCGACCAGAAAAACCTAGATATTAATCGATGTTTAGCAAAAACAATAGGGGTCTTCATTGGCCAGAACCCATTCTACATGCAAAATTTCGTGACGATTGGTCCATAACTGTGGCCTGTACCGTGTTTACAAATTATAATGGACAGACGGACGGACGGACACACATGTCTAGATCGACTTAGCTAGTCGAGATATGACGATCGGTATACATAAAGGTGGGTCTAGGACTAATATTTCGCGGCGTTACAAACTGTTGGGGCTACATACCTATAATACCCTGACAACATAGTTGTGTAGGGTATAAAAATCAATTTTATTGTCTATTTTACAAAAGTCGGTAAAAGTCGAAAATCGATTTTGAACAGTTTTAACAAAATCGAAAGATCGAGTGGTCAATTTTTAGTCCAACGCAAAGATCGGCAAGTCTAAAAATTACCTTTTTGGCCAGAGGCAAAAATCGAAAAGTCTAAAAGCCCACTTTTGCGCTCGACTAGGTGCACCTAGTTCGATTCATTTAGTTGAATTAAAAAAATAGTTTTGAACTTCTGTCCTCTTTTCCCAATTTACAGCCATTTCAGTGGGAAAATGAGGTAAAACCACCAACATCGAAAACTTTGTGCAGAGGAACCAAATATTCGAAACAACACCCACTTTGGTGAGAAAATTCGGACCTGATGATTCATGAAAAATATTCTTTAAAAAATCGACGCTTATTGGCCTGAGCATCCTTGATAAATATTTTTTAAAAAATCCACGCTTATTGGCCTGAGGATTCTTGAAGAATATTCTTTAAAAAATCCACGCTTACTGGCCTGAGGATTCTTGAAAAACTTTCCTTAAAAAATCGCTGCTTATTGACCTGAAGATCCTTGAAAAATATTCTTTACAAAATCCTCGGTATTAAAATACTGCAGCCACTTCGATGAGAAAAAGCTGCTACAATCTTCAAAATACCGACATTGGTCCAGGCTTTCAATTTTCACTCCACAAAAGTTTTTTGCTCTCCATGAACCCCGAATGCCAAATTACAGCAACTTTGGTTGGAGCTAAAATATCGAAAATAGTGAGGAAACCTTCGTACGGAGGCTATGTCAAATTAGGAACGTCCGCAAATATATGGGGATATGGTCCGCAAATATATGGGGAACTAAGACCAAATATGGACCTTTATCGAAAAAAAAAAATCTGCAAACAATTTTCTTTCCCTGTAGAAAGAAAATTCACCGTGTGAAGTAGTGTAGTGTCAGCATGTTTGAGTGGGGTTGGTGGCCAACGTAACTCGCATTCAATACCGCTAATAAAAATGCCACTACAAATTGTACCCAAAGCTATTGTCAAACATGCTTCGAACATATTAAACCTTAAATACTACATATTTATTGTCCTTACATAACAAATAATCTTTCTTACCCCCAATGTATTGATTTTTCGATGTTTCCCAGACACTATCAAATAGAACTGAGTTATTCCTTTTATCTCTATATTATATGTATACGCAATTGAACACTATAACACATTACAGTAACACCCAGTATGAACAACAACAATAACATATCAAGCATAATAACAACAAACAAACATATCCTTGTGAAGAGAAATATAAACATTTGCTCATTTTATTTTCTATGATTTTTTTAATCTTCTTCTTATTTTTATACCTCTAACTCGTTGGAAAAATATTTACCAACTTATGTTATTTCAAAGTACTGAGCACTGGCTGGTATGTCTGACTTTAAGGATCTCTAGTAAATTATAAAGGAAAATACTATTCCGTAAGTGTTACAACGAACTACTTACACACATACACAGAACGCGAACCATCACTAACTTCAGTCAGCTTGTCCTTTTTTTTTGCAAAGGATAGATTTTATAGCAAAGGCAGCAAAAGGAAAAAAATGATGCAACTGAATATCAGTTGTACTTCTAAACGTTGAACAAAGAAAAAAAAAAAAAAAAAAACGATGTCATGACAAGAAGTTTCTTGTGTTAAATTTGAGAAGTGTTTCTTTGTAAAGTAAATTTAATGAAAATAATATTTAGTTGGAAATTTTTATTAATACTACAGGGTTATCCATTTCGTGGTTTCGAAAATAAAACAAATAAATAAAACAAATAAATAAATAGCATATCCGAGAGGAGAGGTTGACCTTTAAATTGATACCCACTATATTAGTGCGTGTACCCAGATGCGAGAGTTATACTAAATTTTACAGGGGTCTTTATATTCTTATATTGTTTAGTATTAATATTATCACCCTAAATAGCGGAAATGTAGCCCTGATGGTTAGAAAATATTGCAGAAGGTTCAGGTTATGGTGAAGGATAATGGCTATAATTTTTGGTGATCATCCGATAATATTTCGGTGATGAAATATACCAAAAACTATATGATACCCTTCACCACTTTGAATATATTCAACAGATGAATCCTAACAGACGTTGAAGGGCCATTAACATGCAAATGGATCCATAAAAAGTCATTTATATATAAGCTATATCAAAATGTGAACCTATTATAATAGCACTTGCCAGAGATTGACTTATATTAACTACAGTTCATTGTACACAATAGCGTGGCAATCGGACAAACTTTGGGTCTTTAGTGCACAATTTATATAAAATCGGACGAAAATATATAAAACTTAACACACATCATTCTAGACCTAATTCATTACGCTATGCCGTGCAAATCGAAATATATATATTGACTTTGTTGCACCATTTTCATTAAATCGGACGAAAATATATATGGGAGCTATATCTAAATCTGGACCGATTTTCAGGAAACTTGACACACATCAGTCTAGACCTAATTCAGTACCCTATGCCAAATTTCGTGCAAATAGAAAGGTTAATAGGGACTTTGGTACACCATTTTCATTAAATCGGACGAAAATATATGGGAGCTATATCAAAATCTAAACCGATTTTCAGGAAACCTAACGCACATCATTCTAGACCTAATTCAGTACCCTATGCAAAATTTCGTGCAATACGAAAGATATATAAGGACTTTGGTACACCATTTACATATAATCGGACGAAAATATATATGGGAGCTATTTCTAAATCTGGACCGATTTTCTCGAAACTTGGCACACATCCCTCTGGACCTAATTCAGTACTCAATGCCAAATTTCGTGCAAATCGAAATATATATAGGGACTTTGGTGCGTCATTTACCTTAAATCGGACGAAACTATATATGGGAGCTATATCTAAATCTGAACCGATTTTCTCGAAACTTGGCACACATCCCTCTGGACATAATGCAGTACTCTATGCCAAATTTCGTGCAAATCGAATGATATATAGCGACTTTGGTGCGGCATTTACCTTAAATCGAATGAAACTATATATGGGAGCTATATCTAAATCTGAAACGATTTTCTCGAAACTTGGCACACATCCCTCTGGACCTAATTCAGTAGTCTATGCAAATCGAAAGATATATAGGGACTTTGGTGCCCCATTTATCTTAAATCGGACGAAAATATATATGGGAGCTATATCTAAATATGAACCGATTTTTCTCAATTTCAATAAGGTTCGTCCTTGGGCCAAATAAGTGAGCTATGCCAAATTTCATCCAATTCGGATAATAAATGCGACCTGTACTGTGTTTACAATTTAATATGGACAGACGGACATGCGTATATCGACTCAGAAAGTGATTCTATGCATATTTTCAAAAGGAACCGTGTGTCTATCCCGTTTCCTTTTGTCTGTTACAAGCATATGCACAAAGACATAGTACCCTGTACGACAGTGTGGTGAAGGGTACAAACAGTAAAAAGTACCGAATTTTCCATTTTTAACACGCAAAATATTTTTTTTTTCTGCGTCACCCTTCCAACGAGCATAAATCTGAACTTGTTTTATCGATATTTTACGAGAAATCTATTCTTTTCTTTTTCCCCAACCTAATATTTTTATGGTACAAATAATGTCTGCATTACAAGGGTATTAAAAAGTGGGTTTTACAATTTTCAATTTACCTTAATATTATAAAATTTATATTCACTTTAATATTTTCTAAGGCTAATATTAAGTTTATGTTTATCCGGAATAGTATTTATGTAACAATGTTATATGTGTATTTGTTATATTTAGTTGATTGCCAAGGCATTTGCTGCAAATGGTAAATTTAAATAAATGCTTACCCCTTAGGGGATTTAAGTTAATGTGTTAATATTAATTACCATAATGGAAGTTAATTAATATTGATGAAATAATAATTTATAAATGCTAAAATGTAAAGTTAAATGCAATATATTAATATTATTATATAAATTTGCACAATAGAATTGAGAAATGAAGACAGACTGTGGACATGGTAATAAAAATATATCATTATATCTTTATTTATATATTGTGTGTTTAACAAGAATATAACTAAATTCCTGTAAACTGTTATAATTTGCATAAATCTCAAGGATAGCGTATGAATTATGTGTAATGTGGCTACATAGATTTATGCTAATGGAATACTAAGAAGGTTTTGAATAGTTATAGTTAAACAAAAGATTAATTTATAATGGGACATTTTAAAGAATATTTTCAAGGACTGCAAGAAGTATGGAATTCATTTAATCAAATGAATTACTTTTTTCATGACTTTTGTGAGTGTAGACATAATTCTTTTTAATCAGAAATATTTTTTGTGGATTTCACTATTAATAAAATGAAAAGCGTTGAGTTTCTACAGAATATTTCTTCTCGAAATGTGGATTTTTCAAAGAAAATTTATTTCAAGAGCTTTAGGAAGTGAGCTACGTTAAAGGTTAGCTATTTTTCAAAGACTATAAGAAACATTGTTTATATTTGGGATGAGATACTTTTTCAATGATCAACCCAATCAAGCTAGTCAAAACCTAAACAAAAAATTATAAAGGACTAACAGAAGCCTGGTATTTTATAAATTATATTCCTGCAACGACTACAAGATGCGTGTCTTATTAAAAATTATTTGTAGCAAAAGCGAGCATTTTTGTACCACCCTACACAACTATGTTGTCAGGGTATTATAGCTTTGTACAGCCCCAAGTGTTTGTAATGCCGCGAAATATTGGTCCTACACCCACCTATAAATATACCGATCGTCATATCTCGCCTAGCTGAATCGATCTAGACATGTGTGTCCGTCCGTCCATCCGTCTCTCCATTATAATTTGAAAGCACGATACAGACCACAGTTATAGAAATTTTGCATGTAGGATGGGTTCTGGCCAATGAAGACCCCTATTTTGGTAAAGATCGGTTAATATTAGGTTGTGTAAAAAGAAATCCATTACTTTTACATGAACTATAGGATTTTATTTAACATGCTTTGGAATGTCCGATTCACGTTTTGTTGTATGATTTGTTGCTATTTTAAAGGTATCTTAATAATGCCTCCCTCATAGAAGCCCTGCTCTCTATTTGCAAAAAAACTCTAGTAGTAGATTTTTACAATCATCCCTAGATATACATTTTTATACTCTACACAACTATGTTGTCAGGGTATTATAGCTTTGTGCAGCTCCTAGACCCTATTGGTACTAGGCCCACCTTTAGGTATGCCGATCGTCATATCTCTACTAGCTGAGTCGATCTAGATATGTGTGTCCGTCCGTCCGACCGTCTGTACATTATAATTTGTAAACACGATATAGGCCACAGTTATGGAGCAATCTTCACGAAATTTTGCATGTAGGATGGGTTCGGTCCAATGAGGACTCCTATTGATCGGTTAATATTTAGGGGATGAAATGGACCAAATACTGAATTTTTGTCGGTTTTTCTGATCGCTCCAGACGACGAAATTATTGCCCAAACATCTCGAATGGAAAAAGGGATAGGGTCAAAGAATAAGCATGACTGTTTTGATAAAGATCAGTCAATATTTAGAGCGTCAAATGGACCCTGACTTTTGTGTGAAAAATGAAAAAAATTGTATTCTATAGCGTATATATTTACTCCTAAAGGACATAGAGCCGAGAAGTTGATAGTATATCCAAGAGGAGTGGTTGACCTTTAAACTGATACCAATTATATTGTCGTATGTACTCGGATGTGGGAGTTGCACTTAAATATTTACAGGTGCTTACGTATTCAGATATTATTTAGTAGCCTATTACCAAATTAGAGAGCGGAAATATAGCGCTGATCGCTTTGAAATGTTCCATGAGGTTCCAGTTATGATCAAGTACAACGCCTATAATTTTCGGTGATGATCAAATAATAATTTTGGGATGAAGTGGACCGAAAATTTTTTTGGTGTTTTTCGAGTCGATCTACAGGCCACATTGAAGGCCGAACATCACAACACAACCCACGCTCAAAGGAATCTGGACAAGTAATTAAAAGTGCTGTACTAAATATTACTAATATTTGTTGACATCTAGCCGCTCAAGAGGGTAAAAAATATCGCGAAATACTGCCCCCGCTCAGAATAAAGATCCACACAAAGTTAGATTTTCGTGGAAGTTGTGTAGGGTATCATATGGTCGGCGCCGTCAGACTATACTGCTCCGCTCACTGGTTTATCATTAAAAAGATTTTGCAATGCAAGAAAAAGATGATGATCGCTTGGCGCCAAGTCCGGACTGTATGGCGTATGCATTAAAACTTCCCACCCAAGCTCCTGAAGTTTCTGTGAAGTCACTCTGGATGTGTGTGGCTTAGGTTGTCCTGGTGTGGAACACGACACCTCTCCTTTTGGCCAATTTTGGCCGTTTCTTGTCAACTGCTATCTTCAAACTGTCCAGTTGTTGACAGTAGAGATCAGAATTTAGTGTTTGACAATATGGAAGCAACTGATAATAAAATTCCAGTCCCACCAAATAGATAGCAGAAACTTCCTGGCCGTTAGTCATGGTTTTGGCCACTCTGCACCACTCTTTGAACATGATCGTTTTCGCACAGGGTTATCGTATGTGATTCATTTCTCATCAGTCACCATCCGTTTAAAAGTGGGTCTATCTCATTCCGTTTGGCCAAGGCTTCGCAGATGGAAATTCGATCCATTCTATTTTTCTGTTGATTGGTGTGGTACCCAAATATCGAGCTTCTCTTTGAACCCAGCTTTGTGTAAATGGTTTAAAACAGTTTTATGGTCAATTTTTAGCTCCAGGGCGATGTTACGGCTGCTAACATGCCGGTCAACTTCGATCATTTCTTCGTTTTTATCGAAATTTGCGATGGAAAAATAATGGATTTCTTTTACCCAACCTAATATTTAGGAGATGAAATGGACCAAATACTTAATTTTTTCGGTTTTTCTGTTCAACTGGACCCTGAAAAATTACAAAATTTGTATTCTATACTCCAAACGGATATAGACCCGAAAAGTTTATAGTTTATCCAAGAGGGTGGTTGATTGGTTGATATGAGATTTGGGTCAGTATTTTGAGATTCATAGCCACATTATCCCATTGCAATGATATTTTTGTGGAAACTTCTCTATATACTCCGAAATTTGTATATAAACCACCATAAAGTCCCCGCCCACGTTTCGTCGCTATTAAATTTGTTGCCGAATTTTGTCATTTATTAATTATTATATTTCGATACAGTCATTTGAATTAAGTCTTTATCTTAAATCTTAGCCATTCTAATTAAGTATATACCCATATTTTTCTCTATCAGGAATTCACAACAAATCAATTAATTTCAAACACATTTGTCTGTCCTGACGCATTTGCTCCTTGTCGCTTTTTCGTTGTTGTTGACATTGTCTATTGAATTAACTACTTGCGCCAACCATATGTTGACTAATGTTATTATGGATATCCTTGATGATGGTAGTCGTTTCGCTCCTGTTATAAAATAAGATAATCTTAAATCCAATCAGTGCAGTAGTGTAGACAGCCATATACAACACAGGGAGAGAGAGAGAGAGACATTTCTGTCTCTGAATATGAAATCCAATTAAATAGCACATAAATATGTTGACTGGATGGCTGACTGGCGATAGTCACAAATTATATTTATGTACCATGGTCATTAGTGTAAATCATGAGACGCTAATAATGTTAGCTGGCGTCTATATTACATGTGATTATGTGTGCGTATGTGTGTGCAAATGTGTGTGTATAGAGAATATATGTAATACTTTATGATATAGATGTTAGTAATAGTAATTTGAAATAAAAATATTATTCTTCAATTCGAAAATGAATCCAACAATCTACCAGAATAAAAAGGCAAGTAGCACCAACTTTCAAACAACAGTTCATAACTGCAACAAAGTATGAGGTCTTTTTTTGAAAATTTTTAAGGATTTGGACATTTAATACTAGACTCGTGTTGAATTTTCCATAGACAGTCAAATATTAAAGCAGATATTACTTTTTCGTATTTGGTTTTATTTGTTCAAAGTATTTTGCTCTTTATTTGCACACAATATTTCTCTTAAGAATAATATGTGATTATCTATTATATTTCTTATAAAAAGTACTAGATTTTTATCCTCTTCGAAATTATTATACCCTACACAACTATGTTGTCAGGGTATTATAGCTTTGTGCAGCCCCAAATGTTTGTAACGCCGCGAAATATTGGTCCTAGACCCACCTTTAAGTATACCGATCGTCATATCTCGACTAGCTGAGTCGATCTAGACATGTGTGTCCGTCCGTCCGTCCGTCTGTCCATTATAATTTGTAAACACGATACAGGCCACAGTTATGGACCAATCTTCACGAAATTTTGCATGTAGGATGGGTTCTGGCCAATGAAGACCCCTATTGTTTTTGGAAAAGATCGGTTAATATTTAGGGGATGAAATGGACCAAATACTAAATTTTTGTCGGTTTTTCTGGTCGCTCCAGAGGCCGCAATTATGGCCCAAACAACGCGAATTTTAGCATGGAGAAGGGGATCGGGCCAGAGAATAAGCATGCATGTTTTGATAAAGATCGGTCAATATTTAGCGGGTCAAATGGACCCTGACTTTTGTGTGAAAAATGACAAAATTTGTATTCTATGGCATATATATTTACACCTGGAGGATGTAGACCCCAGGAGTTGATAGCATATCCAAGAGGAGTCGTTGGCCTTTAAATTCATACCAAATATAGTGATGTATCTACTCAGATGTGGGAGTTACAGTCAAATATTTAAAGGTGCTTACGTATTCAGATATTATTTAGTAACCCATTACCATATTAGAGGGAGAAATATCGCGCTGATGGCTTTGAAATTTTTCAAGAAGTTCCAGTTTTGGTCAAGAACAACGCCTACAATTTTCGGTGATGATCAGATTAACATTTTGGGATGAAATGGACGGAAAACATAATTTTTTGTGTGTTTTCGAGTAGAGTATAATCCGAAAATCACAACACAACCCACCATGAAGGTAATCTGGACAAGTAATTAGAAGGACTGTACTGAATATTCGAAAAAAGTAAGGAAGAGGTGTTGTTAACCTCTAATCGGACAAGAGGGGGCAAATATCAGGAAATATTACTCAGACTCGGAATAAACATCCTCAGAAAGTTAGAGTTCGTGGTAGTTGTGTAGGGTCGGCCCCGTCCGACTATACTGCTCCGCTCACTGGTTATTATTATTTTTTTCTTTCATAATAACGACAAAAGTTTTGGTATGTGTTTATGTGACATTTACTTAGGCTCTTAACGGCAAATAATATGTAAACGTTTTGTCGTAGATGGACAATGAACAATGGACATCGTTAATGTCCACTCACGCCATGGTATCTAAGACAGATCATTAAGAAGAACAAATTCAAAGCAGAAAATATACCATGAAATTGCTTTGTTATAGCCTCAGCGGTAGGACTGCTGAGGGCGGTTATTTGGACCAAATCCGTTTTAGACCATTTGCAGTCGATCTTTCTGGCGGGCTGGTATGTACGATAATGTTCGAAGAAAGTAATCGACTTCATCCAAACTTTGCACATCGTAATATTTCTTCGAAACTCAATCAATTTCAAAACTGGGGAATATCGTTTCTCTCTTTCTGATGCCTAACTAACAAAATGTTCAATATTTTGAAGAAATTTCAGTTTTAGAATGTCCGGTTTATACCTAACTTTGTACAACAAAATATTGGAAGATAGGACTTATCGGTGCACTCATTATACAAACTCCCCCACAAAGGATAATAGTTCGAAAACTTGTACTTGTCAAGCGAACGGAATATCAAATTTCATATAGATCATGTTCGAAAGTCCCATCGATCCTCTCCTAACCGATTTAATTACCTACTTTAAATTCGGAG